>NW_027104043.1:230264-323385 GCF_902728285.1 Clytia hemisphaerica
ACCATCAAATAAACCACAATAAACAAAAAAACAACATATAATATAAAATAAAAACGTACACATTATACAGTGTTTCTATGTAAAACGTTTGCTCGTCTAATAGATTCAAGGCTCTATTCAGCCGTTCATGATTTAAGTGCTTTCGTCGTCTTAGGTTCTTCAACTTATTCCATCTTGGCACCAGTGGTTCAGGCACGGGTCTAAGGGCTGTTTAATGATTTCACAAAAAGAGTTTCTGTGAAAACTACTATATACCTATTGTCTCTGAATGTACCTAAAACATGAATGGCCCACGCCGACAGTGGTCTCGAACAGGGGATGGTCATGAGTTGAAGATTACTTTTCTTGGGATTCTGTTTTCTGTTGCAACCCCCACAGCACAAGACTCAATTTTGAATTTCTTTATAGAATACTTGTAAAATGGCGGGATTATGCTAATCGACATACGTTTCGCATAGATGCCTAAAAGTACTTTCGTTTTTTAAGTGCACCAGGGCTTATATCCCCCGTCAATCCGTCCATAAGAATCATCAATAGCGTAAGGGGGTTAGATAAGCCACGGGGTCGAGGGTGATGGTTGGGTTATTGTTCGACGTATAGTCCTCCTCAGACTCTGCAATGTCGTATGATGCTTGCATTACAAGGGGTGACATTTGACGAAAAAAATTCAATGGGCAGTTAAAACCTTGGAATGTTCGATTTCCTAGTAGGTGCGCTCGTCGGTGGACACCAACGAAAATCGGTTGCAGACGGAAAAACACCGGAAAAGCACCGGTGGTTCAGGTATGGGTCTAAGGGCTGTAAAGGGCTGTGTCATTCCTTCATGGAGCGTGCGTGGTACATCATATACCCCCGTCTCGTGTATAGGGGTTACATAGCCCTGTAACGACCTTTTCGAGACAGCAGATCCCAGACAGTTTCCACATGTCCTACATCCGCAAAATTTTCCGTTATCCTAAGGTAAAAAACATACACCCCTAACGGAAGCAGTATAACCCAAATGATCATTCCGGGTATTTTACCAAATATTTCCTTGAATACAAAAGAGACTCCCGTTAGACTATCTTTTACTACTGTACCTGTCGATGTTGGTAAGTTACAAATGTAGGATCGTTACTGATTATAAATTCCATTGGGGTATGAAACTAAATGGGAAGTGTTATCAGCACTTCCCAGTGACCACTAAAAGAAACAACCATTAGGATTCCATTAGCAGCGTCGCAGGTGGTGGTGAAAAAAATCATTAAACTACGTCGGCTATACTTTTAAGTACGTCGCCCTTTTCGTCCGACATTAAGCTTTGTGACGTCGATGGAAAGTTTTTCAATGCCCAATTTCGAAAGTTTTTTTTTGTTTTTATTTATTCAGCAAACCTGATGCCAAACTGCTCTAAAATGACTAAACATTTGTGTCGACAGTCACTGCTAGGTGACCTTCTAGTAGTAGTTTTTGGTCTTTTTTACTTTTTCGGGCAAATTCTTCCGCAATCTTTTTGAAGGCTTCCCGTTGCTGTTACTCACCGCTCATTTCAAAAATTACTGTCTTTGGACACTGAATTACACGCCCGTGTTCTTTTCTGGACCGACATTTAAATTTACCCTCACCAAAGTCCTCGATATCTACGTCGGTGTATTGATAAACCATGCTTCGGCTTTTCCGCCACTTACTCTCTATTTTTCTACTTGTAATTTCCAGTACCAGACCATTATCTAGCTGAAAGGATTTTTCTGCTTCTTCTCTCTGTATAGCGCCCCCTACCTTAAGTGACGGATTGAGCATTTAATAACCTATTTTGTATGCTTTACATCTCCCTAGGCGATGAAACTCGTCTTTATCGTGGGTTACGTTGCTCCAAACGACCAGGGACTTAGGCCTTTCTTCTGAGTGATAGTACAATTATTTGTATGGACAATGGGAGTGCGTTAATGATTGATGGATATTATCTTGCTTACCCTCCAAATACGCTTGGGTAATTTTTAAAGTGAAGTGATTAAAGGATAGACGCTTCGTGACCAACCACTTACATACGAAATGGTCGTCCATGTGACTTGTAAAAAGTGAGAGGTTAACCTTATGGTTTCCCAACGCTGTCCTATTCCTATAAGCCTCTTGACACTGTTTTGGGATAACTTTGACGGCTGTCTGCGATGTTCTTTTTTCGTCTGACCCAAAAAAATATTTCTTACAAATCAAGATTAGATGGGGAATGGAGTGGCCGCAGGAACTTTAGTACAATACCATTGAGTCTAAGAGGTTTACCTACCAGGTCTGGGAACTGATCATAATTGTGGCGTGGTTATCCCCGGATTCCATGATGACGTCCAGTTCTTGCATCACCAGAATTGTTATTAACAAAAAAAAACTCACAGGGAAACTTAAACCCTGGAACGCATGTGTGCTCTACTGTATTACATCGGCAGACACCACCAAAGATCGGGTGCAGGAGATATAAACCCCTTTCTCACCAGAAAACAAACTATACAGAACAAAAGAAAGAACACATAATGTCGCACACGGAGATTTAGCTGTGGAACTCTCGGATTTTCCAACGACAGTCTAACTAAATCTCGACGCACGTTAGCACAAGGAGTACAATTTAAAAAGATAGGGACTATACGAATTCTATAATTCTATCGAATGAATTTTATTTACGGAAATTGATCACTAACATATACTGGTTATACTAAATTCTCAACAATCTCCAATTCCAATTAACTTATCCTTAACATAATTGTCTGAAAAGTCGATAACACAATATTATTTCAAAGATTGATGTAATGGAAGTTTAGCTCCAGATCTAAATCAGTAACAAGTCTATTTTTCAGTAGTAACAGGTCGTAAGTCTCCATCTCTCCAGCTTTTCCGACTCCCTACTGATTTTCTGATTCCGATATTTATAGTTTTTAGTTCTGTGAGTATTTAGAGAACTCGATTTAGAGCCTGGGATCAATAGTCACGTTGGTTTAAATTATCCGCGTCTATTTATGTGGTCGAGGTTGCTTCCTCTTCAATCCCAGCTCATAAATCTTTCAGTGTTTTGCGTGAATTGAATCAGTTTCTTGTTTTTTTTTCGATTATCTCAGTGCATCAGTGGTTTGTAAACATATTGGTCACGCTTGGGCTAGCGGCGTTACAGTCCTTTTTTTCAATGATCTTTATGCGTAAATCTATTCAATATAGAGAAGGTCTTTTCATGGTCTTTTCCTGTGTCAGCACGTTGAACGTGAGTGGATAATGCAGATTGTTTGTTTTGGGATGAGAATGATGTTTTCCCAATGCATTTCTAAGTCATAAGTGACGTCCGCGTCACTAAAGTATTTATTTCAAGTAAAAAACGATTATTATACCATGGGCAATTTTTTCAACATCCGTTTCCAGATGTATGTAAAATTCACTAGTAGATGTGGCCTTACCAGTATCTCGTCAATACACACTAAAATAAATGTCTGGTATATGAACATCATTTCGTATTCTTGACAGTTGTGCTGGAGCCTTATTCGAGTGACGGCCTATCAAACGAATGAGACCCAGTCGGTGAGTAAGACCTGACTATGAAAAGGACGGGCTTATCCTCGGTTGTGGGGACCTAATTTTACAGACAACGGTATGACTTTGTGTTACAATACATTCAGAATATTAACAATAAAATGCTCTACAATACTAACTATAATATAAGGATACTTAACTGGTGGTCAGCCCCCATCACTACCGAAATAACACTAAAGTTCAGGAGGGCTGAAGAGCACTTGTTTAGTTGCTGTTCAATGTAGGGTGGAAGACGCCATTGCGCGTAAGGAGAGCACTAAGTGGTCGCTATAAAGGTGTGGCCGGAGGAAATTTAGTGCATGCCTATGACCTTAACTGGCTGAAGTTAAATTAGATAGAATTAAGTATTTCAATATATTAGCCATTTTCAGGCCAATATTAATTCTTAGCTCAATGTTATCGATGTAGTAAGGTTGTTTCGGGTGTCTCTTCTATAATCAGGATGTTGAAGAATTTTTCCGTTAATTCTTCTCAATAGCTTGAATTTTTAAGTCGGCAAAATACTACTTTTAGCATTTTAAACACTCCAAATCACTTTTTTCTTTGGATTGAAGACTCTCTATTTTAAGTTGGTGAGTTAGAGTGTGTATATATTGGTGACCCAGTAGTAATGTGGTATAGTTTTGCCATATCGGTATCTCGTTTATGTTAGTTGGTATCGAATTTTAAATAGTACAGCTATGTATTTCTCCCTCGGTATTTTACGGGATAATTTCAAGGATACCTCAAGAAACGGATGTCAATATAGTCCCTTTATTGTTGGTCAGGAACGGAGCGATTTCAACCTTATCCCAAATTCCTTTAAGCAATAAGTAAAGACAAGAACCGGTATCTACCAGAGCAATAATCTTTTTGGTACTTTTTGGTCAGTTGATGACCTACCTCTAAGGTTACCATCCCTCTTCATAAATAATACTCACATAACACTTGTGCATGATACAACTTTCCTTGGAGTAGTAATTGACAAATTGTTAAACTTGAATAAACATATATCAAGCATTGAGAATAAAATTTCTAGAAACATTGGTATCATATACAAAGCTAAACAGGTTCTAAAAATAGAATCTAAAAAAAAACTTTATTTTGCGTTTATTCATAGCTATCTAAATTATTGTAACATAATATGGGGTAGTACCTTCGAATCTAATCTTAAAAAACTTTATAGTAAACAAAAACATGCATTACGAATTATGTTTGGTGTAAAAATATTGCCCCGATTAGTCATCACTTTAAAGAACTGGGCGCACTTAATATTTACCAATTAAATATCCTGCAAACAATATCTTTCATGGGTAGTGTCAAAAGAAAGACTTGCCCAAAGGCGTTTTCAGATCAATTTCCGACAATTTCACACATATACCAAACAAGGTAATCAAATAATGCTTTTAAGATACAATGCGTGAAATAGCCGTAAAAAGATTTGCGATCAAATAAACCTTTCCCAAGTTTATCGATTTTTTTCTACCTCTCCAGTTTGAAACGAGAACTTGATACTTTTGAGGCTTTTGGCGATACAAAGTCATTTTGAAAATTTGACATTTAAAGCATTTTCCGTTCCTTTTTTATGGCTTTTTTATGGCTTAATTCCTTTGTTTTTACGGTCAAACCTCTCTTAAAAGATATTTTATCCTACCGGGCCTCGTTTCTATTCCGTTTCCATGGGATACTTTTGTTTAAGAAAAAACTTTAAAATTGAAATGTCTTAAGAACCGGAAGAGCTTTTAACATAACTTTGTTGATTTTTTTTTTGATTTTGTATTTCGTATAGAATCTTTCTAAATTAAAAGGAAAGTAGAGCAGTAGAGCCATTTTTTGGAATAGTGTTTTTCAAAAAGTCGAAATAAACTCGGGAAGGTGTATACAGAGGTCCTTTTATGTGGAATAATGTGCTAAATGAAGAACTCAAAGAAACCTGCACTTAATAATCTGAATTATGCTTCAATAAATCCGTCAAACAATATATCATAAACTTTGACATTTCAAGCAGATTTCTTTAATTCGTTTGACAACGTCTTATCTCTTTTTTATTACTTTTTTTATTTTATTTTCTTTCTTTTCTATATAGTTTATTTTAATTTTTATATACACATAGACGTCGTTGCTCGTCCCGTTGAATTGAGGTATTTTGTCAAAAGTCACTTGGTGTCAATTCATCTTGAAAACGTGGGTTACTGCTCTTCAATTTCCACTTAAGGCAATGCTGTCGTTCGAGCTGGTTGAGTATGGCTCTTCGTAAATGTGTTCGTCACTTGAAGAAGAGGTGTCGAGGATGTCTCAATCTCCTCGACGCAGCGGAGCTGGCATTCTTGGTGTTGTTCTGTCGATTGGCATTAGCCTGTCATCGAGTCTTCCTTACGTTTGCCATCTTGTTTTTCTTTCACAGCTCCTCATCTCGTCTCGTTCTTCAGATTTATCGGTTAAGTAATAAAAGTATTACCAGTAGTTATTGCACTTTCCTGATTTATATTTACGCATTCAACTTTTGTTTGATGCCACTTCAATGAAAAGTTTGTTTCTCCTCCAACCGCCGTAAATCTTTTAATTATGCAAGTGTTCGTATGTTGTTTGACTTGAATCAAATGTAATCAAAGATGCTTGATTATAACAGTTCTTTCTAACGTTCCTTCAGGCCTTGAATAATTGATGCAAAGCAAAGATTTAATGTTTATATTATTCTCCTCGATTAACTCTAAATATTTGATTTTGTGTAAAATTTTCGTTTTGATAGTTTTTGATATTCCCTGATGTAAAATCGATTATTTCCTTTTAAAAATAACGTATCCTTATTAATATGAAATCAACGAAACTACCAATCAACAGTTTCTGTGGTGTAATTAAGTAGTATTCTACTACAATCTTCTACTGTTCTTGTTCCTTGGTGTAATGTAGATCCCTCCTTTTGGTTCTTTGATTCTTGCAAAGCGAGTTCTTCTGGTTCACCTTCAGTGTGACGAATGGAAGTTAGGCGATTGGGGTCAGTCAGTCAGTTATTGAGGGGACCTCTCAGATCACTTATCTGCTCCTTCGATCAGGGCATCCCTTCTTAGGGATAAGTCTATAGACACGTAGTAAAGGTACCCTAATAGATTTCAATCAACATCAATTCTGTTTCTCCAATTAAGCAATAAATTTCAAATAAGCGTAACATAAATAATATCAAATAAATTAGTAGCTCTGGCATGTAATTAACGATAGTCTTCTTTCAAGGCCTCCTCCTTCAATTTCTCCTCTTCAAGTCCCTGATTACTCGCCCTATTCAGAGGTCTGAGCTCATGGGCCTGAGTCCCACTTTATTGATGTCTATTCATCTTTCAGTTCATTAACATCGTGTTGGCTCAGTCCCAACCTATTTTGCATTATTATTGATTTATAATCATCAACCTCACAACACTTCAAAATTTCAGCATTGATAGTGAACATGTCATCTTTGCCTCCCTCAATATTGTGGTCACAATCTTTCAAGGATGGATATTCGAAGATACCGACTGGCTTTACCACAGTACAATCGTAGAGTAGTCCAAGGTCAAGTGTCTTTGAGTTGTTTTGAGCGGCACCAACACACTTCAATAAGATGAATAGCATGTAGAGGACGACTGTAGATAATGAGTTTACTGAGCTTGTTCTAGGTCGAGTGCCTGATCTCTCCCAGTATTCCTTGATGAGGTCCTGATTGAAATTTTTACTCGGTTCCCAGCTGCCATCATTACTAGGAAAGCCTTTCCATCGTAACTGATATTTATAGCCACGCCTACATTGTTTGTGTGCTACAATTTTGTCAACAATATACTGACCGTTAAGTAGCTCACCCTGATAAGTAGGAGTGGTTCTCGCTGTTGTTGATTGTTGGCGAACCTTTTCAGGTGCTATTGGTCCATCGTTTGCTGGACGTAATACAGGTGTGTCGAATAAAGCTGGTGCATCACTCTTGTCATTTTGTTCGTCTGAATCGGGCTCAACTTCCAGCGTTCTTGTGTGTCGCTTGATTCTATCATAGTGAATCCACTGCTCTTTTCCTTTAATCACTATTGAGTAGATTGAGTGTTTACATCTAGTGATCGTGTACGGACCTGAACAGATCTGCATGAGTTTGAACGATTTTCCTTTGACTCTTCTTTTGTTCTTAATGAGTACGAGGTCTCATTCCTCGTATGGTACCTCAGGGTTTACCAGTTGTGAGCTTTCTAGGTTCCTTTTAGATTCTTTCAACAATTCAGCAAATATCTTCTGAAGCCATTGAGTGTACGCCAGGAGATCCATGAAATCAGTGTCGCTATTTTCTAGTTCAACGTTCACGGGTAAATTAGCCTCGTACCCATAATTAAGAAAGAATGGAGTGAATCTGCGAGAGGCATTCAGAGAGGTGCGGTATGCAAAAAGTATCATGAGCAGGTACTTGTCCCAGTCGTCTTGATGCTTGTCTATGTACTGTGCTAGGCAACGAGCAATAGAGCGGTGGAGTCGCAAATTCCATTTGTTTGACAGCGATAAGGTGTGGTGGTTGTCTTCTCCATTCTCAGTATTCGGCATACCTCCTTCATCAATAGGGATACAAAATTTGGGCCGTTATCACATAGTTTACTTCTAGGCATGCCGTGTCTTGTGATTATCTCATCCACCATGATCTGGGCCAATACTGGTGTTTCACAGCCTTGAATGCAAAAAGCTTCTGACCAGGCAGTGAATCTATCAACAAAGAATATGATGTATTTAATACCAGTAAGGGTCATCTTGAATGGACTGAGTATGTCAACTGTGAGTTCCTGCCAGGGCAGGGTGCAAGGGATGGTTTACAAGCTAGCCTTCAATGATATTCCCTTGTGTTATTCTCTGTAACCGGGGCATCTCGATGTATTTCACCACGTCCTGGTACAATCCCGGCCAAAAGTATGATTACCATGTTGTTTTTATTGTCATTTCTACGCCGAAAGGTCCTCCTGTTGGATGTCGGTGGACGGCTTCAATAATGTCTTGGCGATGTCTCTTTGTTATCAACACAGGTGTTTCTATCGGTAGCATCATCATTCTCGTCGCCGAACTACCAAGCATCAAGATCTGGGTAGTTCTTCTTACGGACATGGAAATGAAAATTTATTAAAAATTCCACTTTGTGTGTCTCAACCTTTTAGTCAATTGTTTGGACATGCTCGTGTCGATGGAACTTCTGGTTTAAAAAACCCTTATGATGGTTTGGTTTCGTATACATATTTAACTTTGAACACTTTAATTAAAAGTTCTGAAAGCAGAATCCAGTAAATGGGATTATTTCCGTATTCATGGAGTATCTTATAGGATTTATGATACGAACGGTCCCCAATGGGGTCAATCTAAGGTACTGTATAAGAAAAAGAACGAATTGTGGATTGATCAAATTGATGAGTCAGAAAAGGAATATATTGCAATGGGTCGTCTTGTTGATTCATACTTACCTGATGGTGAATTTTAAACTAGATCTGCTATGTATGCTAGATGTTTAAATTGGTGTTATTGATTTCCTCGTAAATCTAGAAAAACAAAAACAATATTATCCGTTTGATAATGAGTATCAAAGTCCTGATTCCACTCAACCGTGTTTTTATAAAGAATTGGTTCAATGTCTAGGTGCTGTTCATTGATTATCTTATTTCCATAAACCTATTCGGTTCTATCAAAAGTTTCCAGCTTGGACTACTGAGCAATTTAAAAGTGGAAATAATAACGCACCCTCCCCCCAGTCGAAATAGAAATAAAAAGAGAACGAAGAGTGTATTCTCCCCTCGCTGAGCTAATAGTTTTTTGCTCTTTCCTTTATTGGCCAATTACCTTACGAATGGTATATGTAAATCCGATAGCGAGGAATTGATATCTTTCGCGTTCTTGCTTCTCTTTCTCTTTAAAAAATTGTAAAAAACCTAACAAATCGACACTGAAACTGCTACTCTGGATTCTAAGAGATTCAACGTTCTTCTGCAAAATAAAACATAACAGTAAAGATTGCGGCTAAAGCAGCGATATAAACTTTTCAGATTAAAAACATTGCTATAGGGCTTTATTTTTAGAAAGAAAACAGCTCTAAACTGATTGAAATTGAGCTTTTTGTATCGCAGTATTTTGTTAAAAATGGTGCCTTTTGCATAAACAAAGATGGTGGTCTTTGTTTATGCAAAAGACGCCATCTTTAAAAGGACGTTTTACTAATAACTAATACGGTTAATAAACAATAGAGACGTTTCTGATTCGCAAATTCATTTTCTTGTAATTTTTGACTAAGTCTTGGATGTTCTAAGCGTTTTCGCCAACAAAAATCATAAAGAAATAAATAAGTTCATACCTAAACTATCCCCTTAAAACCTCAAAAAAAAAATTCGAACTCCCCCCCCCTGAAATCCTCCACCCCACCCTAGTAGATACTTTCTGACCACTCCCTAATCACGCACTCGAATATTGTTCTCGAAGGTGCAGGGGAAGGACAATTTATCAGGGTGGAGTGGTGGTACAGTTCCTATCGAACAGTTACATATACCTGCGTCATTTTTGGATGCACCACAGATGGATCTCACAGGTAGGGTTACGTTAGTCTGAAGGTCTTCAGATACCTTTTCGTCCAAAATGTTGTTTTCCGACTTCCAACTGCAAGTGTTATTTTGGCACGGAAAACTCCCTATTCCTTAATAGGTGACTTTTTGGCGACATTTAGAGAAATTGTCTTTGGTGATAAATGTGATAAATCTGAAATTTTGAAATCTGATTTCAGTAAGTGTTCTAGGGACCATATGTCGGATTAAGCTCCAGTGTCTGCAATGGTTGCAGAGTCAACGGATGTAGAATTTTTTTTGTCCAGTGTAAGACAGAGGTTGACTCTTGAGTGGAATGACATACGTACGTACATACATGACGTACGTTAACTAGCGCAACATGAATAGCGGCTAACGTAAGTGTCTCGCCAAGGGTCTAAGTAGTTAAGTTGGGTCTAGCTCTGAGTACAATATTTCCAAGATATGTTCCTCAGTGCAATAAAAGACTGATTTCCCTAAACTAGTTTAGGTAGTGAGCTAGCTTGAATTGTGTGGTGTAGAAATAATATTATTTTTGTCATGCAGCTTTTGTAAAAAAATCAAGCCTGTCTAAAAATCCGAAGAGATTACACGTCTTTTTATAAACATAGGGGAAAAATTTGTGAGCATCATTATGCTTAGCAAAATTGAATTTTTGAGCTTCAAATATGCTCATGCTATGCTTATTTAATGGCATATCTTACACATTATTTATACATGATTTTTTAAATGTGCTGTCAATCGAACGAATCGAACAGCATATCAATTGAACACAATTGAACAATTGTAATTCGATTGTCCAATGCAATCCAATTGTAATTGAATATTACGAAGGTTTTGTCGTTCAATTGCTTCGATTCAGTTTGACTGTATTCAATTATTGTTAGATTGCATTACATTACTCTTCGATTACATTCGATTGACATTACATTCGTGATCTGGTATGGTACAAATGCGCTGGCTCTCTAAGTTAATGTTCTATTATCTTTAAGGAATATTACCTCTGATTTATATCAATAGTTTTACTATTGAAGGAGAAAATATAAGTGATCCTTTTCCCATGGAAAGTTACATATTTATAGTACTTGCTTTTTACTGTCTTTTCTGGTAAAACCACTGATTTTTTTTGCTCGTAGATATTTTGTGTCAAGAAGCCATGAAAAACATGACCGAGGCAAGTTATTATTTTTCAATGTCCCAGATTCCTGGATTCAGCCAAGATTTTGATGGAAAAAACTGTATTTCGAACCCCTACAACCCCCCAGATCCAGAGGACAAAAATTGGTTGGCGCCTCCTTAGTCAATATACGTATCAGGGGGTCGGCCGGCGCAAAATAGGCCGTCGGAACAGTGATCCGGCCGTCGGAACAGTTACCCAGCCGTCGAAATAGTTAATGATGTTTGGAATATTTTGCTTTTGTTTAATCTGAAGCAAGTGGGCAATAAACGTACCAACAAGGTGAGTATTTTTCAAACAATACTGTATATTGTGATTTTTTAAGTATTCTAAAATCGTGGCCGTAATAATTGAGAAAAAGGGAAATCCACCGAGAAGTTAAGAAACCACAATCGATTTGTAAGTGCTCTAAAGTAGATTGGAAGGGTAATTCTGACTTTTAACATGAGACTTAAGACTTAAGACCTTAGGATCTGAGGATCAAAAAGTTCAAAAATGATCTATTAGGCTCATAATATAGCCAGGAGGTCTATAAACCCGAGCCAAATTGAAATATGCAATTAAATTTGAGAGATGGCCCAAAATATCTCGCCCGAACTCCCGGGGGGGGGGGCACTCAAGGTAAATGACCTACCAGACGTTCGGCCCTTAAGGGTAGGTTTTTCATAGTTCAGCTAGTGCACTGTAAGGGTAGGAAATTACAAGACTGCAGTGAACTGCACTTTAAGGGTTGGAAATTTTGGTAAAAGGCCAATTTTTTGGTAAAATTATCACAAAATTGGTCAATTTTGGAGGAAAAATTCCACATTTTATTGGAAAATTGCAAAAATTTTCGCCCTTACGGGCGAGAAATTTTGCAAAAGTGCACTGTAAGGGTTCGATTTTAGAAGCCAAATTTTGGGCCGTATGGTCGATTTCAGATCGAGTGGCCCCCGGGCCCGAACTCCAAATTCTCGAAAAACGAGGAAATAAGCTTGATTCTCAATATAAATAGATACCGACCATGATTGTCGACTTTGAATAAGAGCTGTTCATTTAGTCTATTACTAATTTTCAGTAAGGCTTTGTAATTTCTCTTAACGAATATTCAAATTTCATTTTAGAGTATTGTTATGTAACCAACAAGATAGAATTCCCCGAGCAAAGAAGCGTTTTAAAAAAAGTGCTTTTGAAAATACTGATTGTGAGTTTTAATTTTCTTGTTTACGATATTATGTTTCTGTTCTTTTTGTTTAATATTCTGAATACTTTTACGGAGTTTTCTGTTTTATTCATGAAAAAGAGCGCATTGGTATTCATTGTTGAAGAGACATTCAAAGAGTGAGGAGCGAAGAGAGCTAAATGTTTTTATTTTTTATTGTCTTCTTGATAAGATCATATTTTTTAAGGTTATCTTACATAATTTTAATCTTCGCTTTCTTAATTTGACAATGGGCCTCAATTCAGTTTTGAAAAACATCTTCTGAAATATTTCATTCTTTCTCAACTATTTCAAAACTTCATCATTAATTTTTTTTAACAAGCAGTGCGTAAACTATATTTTTGAATATTTTTAAAGAAGAAAAATAATTTAGTAATAACGACCGATGTTAATCACTTAAGTGCTGAAAATTGTCACTTTAATTATCTGTTTAGTTTTCCATTCGTTTTGTTTAAAAATTACAAAGAAAAGTTATTCTCGAATATTTTTTACTGAAAAAAAGATGTGTAACAACGAACGATGTTAATCACTTCAGTGTTGAGAATCGTCATTTGAAATATCAGATTAGTTTTCAGCCATTTTTCTTTGAAAATACAAAAGAACTAGGTATATTCTGGATACTTTCTAACCAAGAAAAAACAAAATGTGTAACAATAAACGATGTTTATCACTTAGTGTTGAAAATCGTAATTTGAATCATCCGCTTAGTTTTTTCAATCTTTCATTTCTCGAAAAAAATAACCTAAGCTCTATTCTTGAATATTTTAAATCAAGAAACGGTATAATTTGTATCAATGAACGATGTTAATCACTTCAGTGTTGAAAATCGTCTCCTTGAATATTTTGTTCATTATCCACCATTTCATTTTTGAAATCAGAACGAAAACTTTCATTATTGATTTTTTTAATCAAGAAAAAGTGAAGTGTGTAACAACGAACGATGTTAATCACTTCAGTGTCGAGAATTATTATTTGAAATATCAGATTAGTTTTCAACCATTTTTCTTTGAAAATACAAACAGAACTAGGTATATTCTGGATAATTTCTAACCAAGAAAAAATAAAATGTGAAACAATAAACGATTTTAATCACCTTAGTGCTGAAAATCGTAATTTGAATCATCTGCTTAGTTTTTTCTACCGTTTCATCTATAGAAAACACAACGTAAACTTTATCCTTGAACATTTTAAATCAAGAAGCAGTATAATTTGTATCAAAATACGATGTTAATCACTTCAGTGTTGAAAATCGTCTTTTTGAAATATTTCATTCATTCTTCACCTTTTCATTTTTGGAAAGCGGAGCGAAAAACTTCATCATCAAATATATTTAATCAAGAACAGTACGTTGTGAATATAAAAGAAGTTAATAACTTACGTTTTGGAAATCCTCATTGGAATCATCGACTTTGTTTTCTACTATTCTAAGTCTATGAAACTTAACAAAAGCTTTTTTCTTAAATATTTTCAACTAAAAAATATTATAATATGAATCAATGAACGATGTAAATCATTTCAATCTCAGATCTGCTAATCACTTTTAGAGTCGAAACTAGTACTTGAAAATTTGGTAATTCTGGAAAAATTAAAAATCTGAAAGACGCAGGGTCCTGATGGACTCCCCTTGTCGTAAGAGGGTGGTATATAAAACTATATAAACGTCTCTATAATTTCTCCCCTGTTAATACTAAAAAAATAAACAAATATTAGAAATTCCCTATGGGATGACTTTTTGTGACACACTTAAATTTAGTCGAAACTTCTAAGTCAAAATTTAGAAATATTAGTCGTAGTTTAAGCAAGCTGACCATGATTTTGCCCCTGCTATATTCGTTTTTTTTTACGATTTTAATGAATTAGCAATTAACATAACAGTGCTTTCTACAAAAATACAACGAGCAGGGATGTCTAGTCGTTTATATGTTCATACGTGTATCGCTTGGATAGCTGGATTCTGATGAAGAACTCAACTCAATTCAAATCCGTAAAAATTGTTTTTCGATCTCCTTTAACAAGATCCCGTAAATACTTAGTTACATAGGTAGAATATGTTCAGTTTCTCTGCTTTATTGACTGTAGCCTGTTCTTTTTCGTGTTTGACCTCCAAGTCTCTTGGGCTTTCTTTTTCTCGTCATTTATTGTTTTTCAGCTGTATGAGCTGCAATGGTTGCATACTGACGGCTCATTTCCGGTTATTTTTGTTTGGCCTTGAAACAAACTCTTCTGTCATAAGCGGGCTTATTCGTTCGTTCGTTCGTCACTCGTTCGTTTAATCATTTTTTTGTTTATTCCACTTGTCTGCCAGTTGTAATGAAATCCATTATTTTAACTGCCTTCAAAACTAAATTTGTATGCAATGTTTTAGTTTATATCTTGAACTAATTTATTGACAGTACTCAGTTATGCGTCAAATTCAATAAAAATAACACTCACGGGGGAAAAATGTTTCATCATTTTTAGTTTTAAGGAGGTTTCGTGGAATTTGGATTTAAGGGTTCGGTATATATATAGTCTAGAAGTATAAAACCTTCAACTACTCAAAATGGAAACAATAAAGACAAAAACCCACAAAACAAAAAGACAATACAAATACAACAAAAATCTAGAATGAACATTCACAGAAAATCAATCAGGTTGGAGTAGAAAAGGAAAATATGATGACATAGAAATCCGTCAATGTAAAACTAGTGATCTAAAATGACTTTAAGGAAGAAAGTAACTCAATATGAGTTAAGATGGAATGAAGTAACTCAATATGAGTCAAAAAATATTTCAAGAAAACACATTATCTGTTCCTCAGTTTTCGACCTACACAGGATTTCGGCCTTTTACGAAAATATCCTCCTATATGATGGAAATAGGGTTGTGTAGGTAGGCCAAGCAGTGTTAATTAAACACCACCACAGATAAAAGATAGTAAAAAGATGTGTTTATTGAAAGTATAAAACGCGCGCAATAATATAAAATAAACTAAAACGTAAAAACCACGGAACCAGCCGAAGAAACTAAAATTACAATGAGAAAAGAAGTATACTTTCTACTAGACAAAGTTGCCACACCTTTGACACGTTTCTGCCACAACGTTGAAGAAAGCATACTAGAAGAGAAGGAACTGGGATTGGATTGCCACTATCCAACCCTGTGGCTCTCACACACATTTTACAGTTCAAAGAATAAGATGGAAAGAGTGGGGAAAGAATGAGAATTTAAAAAATCGGACTATAACCCGGTTCGAAGCCCCGTACACCGTGACCGCTCACCGCAAGAGCTGGCGAACGAGTGAATCTTGAGAGAGTTGAAATCTTGAAAATTCTGAAAAATGACGAACTATAACCCGTCGAAGACTGCAATCTAACTTTGCGTTTTCAGCACCTTGACATCGCATTCTTTGTATAAAAACTTTGGCTTTAACTTTCAAGTCCTCGAAAAGTAACGTAGAACGAGCAATCCTGAGAAGTTCACCAACAAAAGAAGAATAAAAAATCGATTCTGGCAAGTTGCTATCTTTATGTGGCATTCGGACTATGGAAAAAGGAAATGCATCCCGTTTATCAAACAACTTATAAATAAATATCCCGTCTTTGATGGTAATATCCAGGTTTAAAAAAGAAGCATGATTACCCGAGTGCTCAATTTTGAGTTCAAGCTCATCTGGATAGATATCTCTATACACAGACTGAAACAAGTTACCGTCATTGATAGCACACAAATCATCAATGAATCTTTTAGTCGAATGAAAATGGCGAGCCTTAACCTTATTTTCCTCAATGACCCTGCTCATATACCTTTGTTCGTATTGGTAGAGGAAAAGATTAGCCCAAAATGGCGCCGGATCGATTCCCATGGGAATCCCGATCACTTGACACATAACAATATCACCTGCATTGAAAAAACAATTTTTTATCAGATGTTTCATAGCAGTTTTCAAAGAATTCTGTGTAAAAGACACAGAAGATTTGGGTTTTGTTTTTGACCAATACGCTTTATCATTTTTAGAAATAGCGATAAACTTGCAGTTACCTGCATCAAATACAAAATCAATGACCTCTGATAGTTCTTTAATCAGTTTGTCATGAGGAATCTTTGTGTACAATGTACTAAAGTCAAAGGTGGCGTTTTTCTTTTTCTTTTTATTGATTCGGTTGAGTGAATCTAGTACTGGATCACAATTTTGAAGTACCCAAAATTTATTATAATTGCTCAAAAACTTTGCTTTTGTATGGAAATTTTCAACTTGTCTGTAAACAAGCTTAAAAACTAGACTGACAGATCTAGAAATCAGTTTGGTGGAACAATGTTTTGAAGCGATAATGAAACGTTTACCAGTAGGAGTCTTGTGTTTCTTTGGAGTCCAATAGATACATGGAAGATCCAAGTCCTTCTCAGAAACAGCAAGACCAAAACGTTTAGAAAAACGAACATTTTCATTCACCATTTCTGCTTTATTCTGATTAACTCTAATGTATGTTTCATTTCCTGCACCCAAAATCCCAATCTCCTTCAAAATTACTTCAACATAGAAACGTTTACAAATAAATGCAACGTTATTAGCAGCTTTATCAATGGGGACAATAACAAAATTAGTGTGTAAAACATTCAAATAATCAGTAACATCTTGTCTTTTGAGCACAGAGCTCACTTTATTGTACCTGATCTTCTTTTTCAAAAACTTTATCTTTTTATCCACCTGTTTTAACACTTCAACTTTCCATTGAAGAAAGTTTTCGTCAGTCTCATTAATTTTGGCTGAAGTTTTATTCACAAAACTATCCAGACCACTAGAAATAACATCTCTGCATTTATTCCAATTGATATTTCGAGGTTCACGATAATTTGGTCCCTTGGATATCAATTTTCGCAAATGGTTATTTTTAATGAAACTTAAATCTCCGGTCATGACATGACCATGGTCTAGATCAATAAAAGGAGAATCGTGACACTCACAAGATGGAAGGTTGGTGCCAAAAGTTTCTAAATCTGCTGTATTGATGGAATTTACAGTTTCTTTATAATTAAAGATTTTATTTCTAATCGTAGGAGTTAAAGAGTAAACAATCGATGGTGGATCTTTTTGAAGTTTTCAGGAAGTTTGGAATTCACACAAGGCTTGCGAAGAATATTTTGAGCTGAACAAACTCAAGACCTTTATTGTGGAAATAAATAGGAAGGATGTGGGAAGGAGATTTTTTAACATTAGCTTTATCAATTTTCATAGTCTTCGTGAGAAAAGTATCGATCAATAATTCATACCATCTTTTCAGATGACTTTCGCAAGAAAAAAGTGAAGTGCTAGCTTGTTCTGCAAGTTTTCGTAAATTTGACTGTCGAAGCCTATCAAACAAAATGCGACATTTCTTGGAACGTTCTTCCGGAGAAAAAGAAAAAATGGAATGAACAAGAGAATCTAGATCAGAGATCCTAGCCTTAACTTTGGAGCGGTAACGGTGCTCAACAAACTTAGTGCCATGTCTGGGAAGAGGTGGAAATAATTTCCCAGCCGGAATGTCCTTGTTCATAGATTTTACTCGCTCATTCAAACCATATGGATAAATAGATCGTAAAGTTTTTATCCAATGATCTTCTCTTTCTAGTCGAAGTTTTAACATTGCAGGATCAATTTTCC
Source organism: Clytia hemisphaerica (assembly GCF_902728285.1). Lineage (NCBI taxonomy): Eukaryota > Metazoa > Cnidaria > Hydrozoa > Leptothecata > Clytiidae > Clytia > Clytia hemisphaerica. The sequence goes on from NW_027104043.1 coordinate 248,342, forward strand.
CATTTAAATAACCATCACCGGGCAAAAGTTCAAGAATCTGGATGGTAAAAGTAGCACCGGGACACACATTCTTATAGTGATCAATGGAAATTTCACAACCTGATTTTCCTTTTCTGTGAATATTCATTCTAAGATTAAGAGAGACAGCACTTTCACCAACATATTGGACAAAACAAGACGAACACTGAAGAACATAAACATAATTTTGCACTTTGCAATTAATGTTATCCACATCAACATCAAGTGCATGGACTCTGCCAGTCATATTTGATTTTACAAAGTTATTTTTAAGTAAGGCAGGACAGGTTTTGCAGTCTGAACGACATTTGCGAACCGCTGTCCTGGGTCTGTTACTTCCCTCAGCCGATGAAACAGGACGACCTCCTACTGCCCTTGTGTTTGGAACACTGTTATCATCGACACCTTCTACAAGAGACTGTTGAGAAGTATCCGATTGATGGAGAGAGACCCTCCTAGGGGTATTAGCCCTAGGGGAGGCTGCACGGTCCAGGGGCTGCCTGGACCGAGCTTTGGACCTAGTATTTACCATGAAGTCGGCTCAAAAATTTTATGTTTTTAGAAAGAAAAGTGGAAAGGAAATGGATACTCACTACCTCAGGTAGCAACGACAACCAGAATTACAAGGGGGAAATCCTCACGCTAGCAGTCCCAATTACCAATATATATATACCAATATATATATATATATTTTCTTTTTCGGCATACCTTTTGTCATCTTCTTCAGTCTTGGTCTCATTCATTTCTTCATTATGCTGAATGTATTGTGACTGGATAGTCATACATCACTGTCTGTAGATAAGATTAAGCCCGTTCTTTTCATAATCTGGTCTCACTCACTGACTGGGTCTCATTCTTTTGATAGCCCGTCACTCGAATAAGGCTCTAGCACCATTGTCAAGAATACGAAGTGATGTTCATAAACCAGACATTCATTTTGGTGTGTATTAACAATAACAATGTTCTACGATACTAACTATAATTATAAGGATATTATACAAGGATATAATTATATAAGGATTGTAGTTTGAGCACTCTTGGATTGGGTGGAGAGTCTTCATTTAAGACGCTCACTATTTGCATTATGTATTGCTCGCTGCTCTCAGTTTGAGAACTCTTGTCACTCCACCATGCAATCTACAAAATGTGTAACCGTACATCCTGTGCCCAAGTTCAGGAGTTTCCATAAAGCCATTATGGTAATAACCGGGAGGGCACACTGCTATACATTGTAATTATAAGGATACTTATTTATATAACCCTAGGTCCTGAGCTGGTCAGCCGCCTATTACTGCCCAAATAACACTAACGTTCAGGAGGGCTGAACAGTACTTATTCAGTTGCTGTTCAGTGGAGTGTGGAAGGCGCCATTGCGCGTAAGAAAGGTACTACGTGGTCGCTATTAAGGTGTGGCCGGAGAAAATTTAGTGCATTCCTCTGCATTAAATGGCAGAAGGGGGTCGCGTTTGTTGGAGGCGTGGCCAGCTCAGGGCAATAAAACATAATGAAAATCTAATAAATTTTGAAACTTTCGTTTTTGTCTCATTATCGTGGGCGGGTCGCTACAGCTCAAAAAGTAACTCCCGAAAATTATTCTCAAAAGCAATATTTATATTTGTCCCCAGATTAGTTCAGGATTCGAAGCTATTTTTGGAAGAGAACCGGTTAGGTATTATAGAATTCAAAGCACAAGTAGTTGCAAGATTTAAGTTTGGTGCATTAATTCTTCAATAAAATAAATAACCGTAAAATCCACGTAATAAAGTCTCAGTAATCAATCCAGTCTTAAAAAAGTCAATAGTCAATAATGTCAATGCCATTTAACCACATAACCCTCCGCTGTTGGCTCAGCGGAGCCTCTGCTTCATTTCTTCAACGCGAGTTAACAAAAACCCTCCACTGTTGGCTCAGCGAAGTCTCTGCTTCATTTAACTCCATCACGCTTTTATCAGCTTCATTTTACATGTATTCTTCGGTGTCAGTGTGTCAATAAATCTCCCTAAACAGGGGGGACCACCCCGATCAGAGGCAGTTTGAAAGACCCTTATCGTTTCTCTATTTTTCATTCAGTAATGCACAATATGTGCCTAGTGGCTTTCTACAGCTCATCAGGTGACATTATCTTTGTTTCCTGAAGGATAGGGATCGTCTCTATTATTTATCAGGTATTATTATTGATGCATACCGTGACGCTACGTGCATCATTGTGTTAGCATCAACTTAGTTTTTTGATATTGCTTACAATATTAACTAACCACTTTTCTATTTTAAGTTAAATTCATTAAGAATTTCTACTTCCTTTTAAAATTATTTCCAATTCTCAGTTAAATAGATAGAATCAATATTTCAAGCCCCTTTCAGGCTAATATTAATTAGTAGCTCAATGTTATCGACGTAGTAAGGTTGTTTCGGGGGTGTTTCATCTCTAGTCAGGATGTTGAAGACTTTTTCTGCGACTTCTTCTCCGTAGCTTGAATTCATAAGTTAGCAAAATACTACTTTTAGCATTTCAAATACTCCAAATCACTTTTGTCTTTGAATTGATGACTGTATTTTAAGTTGGTGAAGTTGGAGTGTGTATATATTGGTGACTGTTAGCCGAGAGCCAACAAAACTGTCCTGTGAGTTCAGAATTTAATAGAGAGCAATCGAATGTGTTTTTTAAAGATTTTTACTACAGTGTCCTAAGTTCATAATGTCTAGTTTCATATTAAAATTCAACATCCTAACTATATAATTGCGGCTAGGTACAAAGAATAACCCTCAGAATAATGCCGAAGGTGGGCCGTATTTCATATAGCTGCCTAACAACCCTTTCCTAAACTAAATGATTCTCCGCAATCGTTGATAAAATAAAAAAAATCCTAATTGAAATAAAATGAGTCCCTAGCGTGATAGAAAACAATACGTGTGCTAGGCACAAAGTTCATTGCATGGCCATTGGCGGTCCGTTCGGCCATTGCGCTTTGCACAGAGGACACTTCGATAATTCAGGATACCTTTGGTCGGTGCTAGCCTGCCTGAAGGTTTGTAATCAGTCTGCGCAAAATGCAGACTGTCTGCAGCAACTCGTAACGTTGACAGCAACTTCCCCATTCATCCACTGTTGGAGCCTTGGCCTTGAGACATTCATTCTCTACCCATTAGTTAATTTCCCTTAGGGCTATCTCATTCAGCCCAACCTTCAAGTTTACGTATCGATGGGGTCTGTTGTCCATCTTTGGTCCTCTGGTCTTTCGTGACAACACGTCGATCGCGTCGTTTTTCAGCAGTTTGAAGTCCAAATCAGTCCATCCAATCATCTGGACAAATTGCAAGCTGCATGATCCGGTATTTCGTATACTGCGAGTCTTATAGCGATGTTCCCGTGTCAGCCGGCAACGTATATGCTGAAACGTATCGTTCCACCTGCTACTGCTGAGAAACTAATGGATTAGTGGAGGTGATGACTTGTCGGCGGTGACGTCTAAGTCTGATGCTTCCGATGTCTAATCGTGTGCTGGCTTTGCTGCTGACTGGCAGTTTGCGATAAATTCTTCGTTTGTGTTAGCCAAAAAGTACATTTTGTCAGAACTTTTGTTTCAAAATTCTTTGCATTAGGTAAATTGCCGTCTTGCAGATATATGTTTTCTTGCTGGTTTGGGGGTTCTTGTTTGTTTTCCAGACAATGAGTAAAACAATCATCAATCATCGTTTGTGTATTGTTCCGCCCTGGTTGATGGTTGGTTTCATTCCCAAGGTCTGTGAAAATACTTGATGTGTGTCACTTGGCTGGCGATCTCATTGAAGCGTGAATTCCAGCTCTAGCGGTAAGTTCAATATTTAATTGTTTGCGTTTGTATATTTTCGCATCTCTATAGATTTTTTCTTTTGTAGACTCGATGTCGGCATTTGATAGTTGTTTTGGCAGTGATGTTAGGTTCTGACTTTCAGGTAACTTTCAATATTTTGCCAAAATTAAATTTTCTTTGCAGCATGTCCGGTATAAGAATTTCCCTGATGAAAATTGCCTCTTGGATTATTCCCATTAGTAGCAAATCCGATTTGATGTCGTGATTTGCGGGGGGATTTATGTTCGACATTTCAACATTATTTCCAGTAGCTTCTTTTGCTTGCAGCTCACTTCTGTACTTAAACAACAAGTAAGTAGAGTAGGATGAGTCCCACGACGATAATGACCCAGTTGTTGAAGATTTTAGCAATGCCTTCAGCAGCACTGTCAATTAGTTTGCTTCCTGCATCTCCGACTGCATAGATTAGTTCACTTCCGCTCCACCCACAGCCTTTTCAGCGTCTGTTAATCCCTTACCGAGGGCAAATATAACTTGGCTGGGAGATTCTGATAGGAAGTTTCTAGGTCCGTGCGTGATAGCTGTTAAGATGTAGGGTTTATGGGGTGTTTCTTGATTAGCTTTCATCCTTGCCACTTCTTTTGTGATTTCCGAGACATGATTTCGGATATAGTTACTGGTGGAAGATGGAACTTTTCTTCTAGTATGATATCCTCGTGATCTCCTATGATGTCTTGGATGACGTCAACTGACTGAAAATCCTCCAGAGATTTCAATAGGGTGGTGGGTGTCTTTGTATCTTTCGGATTGTGCCATTCCTACTTATTCTAAAGGAGGATTGTTTGTTATCCACCACAAATAGAGCATCGCATCTCGCGCATGGGATTGTTGGGCTTTCATTTACCACTTGCCTCGTCGAGAGCACCAAGAATTCTGAGAATGGCGAATCCTGAGAACGTGTGCCACTAACATTGTCCTTCTGTTCTTCAATTTCACTCCCATTCGAGATTCTGCGGATGGGAAAAAGTAAGTAACAAGTGTTATTTATACTGTCTTGACCACCAGATTTCGACTGCTTCCTTGATTTCCATACGCTCTTTCAACATTATTGCGTCTCCAATCGGTTTCACAATGACGTTTTGACCACTCCGGTTTTGACCCATTCATTTGCTGTAGAGGGGATATGATTAGTTATTCAATGGTAAAGTTTGTTTTGACCAGCTTGAAGATGACATGATCTTGGCATCTCTTCTTAAAGGTGATGTTTTTAATTGATAAGTGCATTAACAATATGTGCTTTTACTATTGGAAGTGTCGAAGTGGTGCTGGCTTTCATGGCAAACTTCCTTACTTTAGTTAGTGAATGTATCTTTGTTTGAGGTGGCAATTCTGTCAATGTTACCACAAAACCATTGTCAATTTGGATGATGTATGGTTCCAGTAGGTGCTTAATGGAGAAATGTTCACTTTTAGAGAACGTCTTCTGTGCAAGTTTGTCCTCTCTCCACTCGTATGCCGCTGAAACGTGTCCGGCCAGTCCCAACTCAAGAATAGTATGAAGTTTTCTGCTTGTAGAACAGGTAATACTTTCATCAATTGAAAATCATGATTATCATGCTTGAGCTGATAGTAGAGAATAAGTGTTGTTGTGTCTTGTATTATTATATACTGGTGTACAATAAGCTGCTGGCATTGGCGGAACATACTTGATACCAGTGTTTTTGGGTTCCTTCCTAGCCTCTAGCTTTATTACAGTTCCAAAGTCTGATTCAATGTTCATTCTGAAGGGTCCAACACGGTATGGTTGTTGTCGGATTGGACTTGGGTCCAATAATTCTATCTTGTGCTCGATTCTGTCTGTTGAGCCAAGTGGCTGCAAAGCATCTGGAAATAAGCCACTGAATTCCTCGACGAGGTCTGCGATCAGCTTCTTTTGAACGTCGGTTAAGCAGCTTGACTTTTGACACCAAGGTTGGCTTGATTTCATTGTGCGGTTGTAAACTTGTATCGCTGTTGTCTTCTTCTGCATACCCAACTGGTGCGGAGGCTTTGAATTCAATTTTTTATCTGAAACGTTTTTAATTACGAAGAAAGCGTTATTGGCTGACATCGGATTTTTTACCATGGAATTTAACACTTTTATGCTAATTTCCTTAGCATTGGTCATGTTAAGTTGCTTTTGTGGGATCCATTAAAGTCTGCATGGAATTGCTTGCTTTCCCCCGGTAAAATGTGCAACATTTCATCGTTTGTTTCATAGGAAACAATGTCGAAATTTATTTATTTCGTATGTCCTTGCGCGTTATTAGTTAGTTGGCGCTGTTGACAGTTTACAGTAATGCTGTGATCTCTCAAGAAATCAATGCCCAATATTGCTTCAGTAGCAATGTTTTCAAGGACCAGAAATTTGTGACTTATTAAAATGTTACGTCCGATTCCAAGTTTCAGGTTTGTGAATCCGTTTGTAAGAAGTGTCGTGCCCGATGCACTCATCAATGTGATTTTCAATTTTTCATCAATACTCTTTTTAAGAGTATGGATGAATTTTTTCTTTCATCGTATTAACACTGATGATGGAGACCAATGATCCACTGTCAATCAAACAATTTATGTCTAAACTTTCAACAGAAACTTTTAGCATCGGAAGGCATAGTCACTTTGTAGTATCCTCCTGGTGTTGATTCTTGGAACGACAAAATTTTGAAATGTGCCCATTTTTTTCGCACGTATGGCATGTGATATTCCTGTATCGTTCGGTGCGACATTCTGCCTCTACATGTCCCTTTCTCTTACAGAAGGTGCAAGTCTTATCATTGCTGCGGCCTTTCGTTATTGCATTTAGTGATAATTTGACATTCTTGGTGATCTTCTTTAGCTATTCGATCTGTCTTGTCACTCAAGTGAGTTACGGCATGTCCAAAGAAAAAGTGAACCAGTTCAACTCACTTTCAAAATGTCAAACATAGCTGGAAAGAAGCGCCTTGTGATGTAGATCAACGTGATTGGTGTTAGAAAAATTTAAGTTGAGGCTATAAGAAGTTGTAGTTAAAAAACCTGTATTATGACGTCATAAACATTGCAATTATTTTCAAAGACAATCAGGGACAAAATATTTGGCACAAAAAGGAAATTCACCGGGGTGTTTTGAAACCACAACCAATTTGTAAGTGCTCTAAAGTAGGTTCGAAGGGTAGAGTTTTAACTCTGAGTTTTAACGCTAGACTTAAGACTTAAGCAGAGTTGAATTTTCAGCTGACGATTCTCCTATTGATAACGGCGTGTTTGACTGTTCCCTTTCAGCTTCTTCGTCTTCTTCGATTGAAGATAATCTTGTTTTTGACTCGTTTTTTTGTTCTGCTAGGTAATCTGCTTCGTCTGGCACGGCAGGTTACTCTTTTTCCTTTTCGAAATCACCTCTTACTCATTCTTTCAGATATCACTGCTTGTATGATTGAATGCTTATTTGAAAGTGGCTGTTTGTTTTAATCTGTCTATTTGTTTGGAAACAATTACTTTGTTATCTAATCTATGTTGATATAATTTCTCCATTGTTTATGTTTACCTCACCTTGGGTACAATATTGGCTGATCTGTTTGTTTATCTGGCTCCTGTGCCGCATTGCTTGTTGCTTTGTTTTGAGTTACTACTTCATTCTCTTTGAAGTTTAGCTTTACATTTCTCAAATCTATTTCTGCAGTAGTTATAATTGTTTCATTTGTGTTTGTTTCCATGGAAACGACAATTGCCTTCTCCTGAAGCTGCCTTCAAATTTTACATATAACTGATTCGCTGGGGATTTTCTTGAACCCAGTTTCCATGATATATATCCTTCTCTGTCAATCTCAGCGATAGCTAATTTGACTGTACGTCGTAATTGCACCTAGCTTTTATTTTACTTTTTCCTTGGTTTCTGCTTTACTGTATTGATAGCTCTGCTGTTAACTTTCTTTATAATGTTTATTCAGGTGAACGTGAATATGAAGCAAAGACTCTCGAATATAGGCGCGTTTCGAAAGAATTTATTTCAATATCCTTGTTACCAGCGATCGCTGGTAATATTCAACTTCCTTGAATTGCGCTCAGTTTGTTGCAGATAGGTGAAGTTAGGCGTACATCTACTGGCTTTGTTCTCCTGATGGATCCTTTCATCTTTAAGCTTCTCACTGCACTATCGTAGGTTTTTATTTCTTTTAGATCTAAGTAGTCCTGGAGATCTTCCCGGAGTCCGAATGCAGATGTTCTTGGGCGAATTAAACTTCTTCTTGAGATCCAGCCGGAGGTAATACAACTTAGGTCTGCCTTCCAATATCGTCGGGAGAGCGGCAAGCGTATCTCCATCAGACCATTGACCAAGTTATGTGGTGTCCTCGGATTCTTGGAGAAAAATCTTGAACAACTTTAAGTCTGTACCGTCGAAGATGAGCAGGTCCTTCTTTATAACTTTAGGTCGAGTCAGCTTGTGAATGGACTCGATAAATAATTCCTCTGCTGAAAAAGACTTCGATGCAGTTTGTTCCTTAACTCTTTGTGACTAAAGGCTATGTCTTCTCTGTGGGTATGAGTCGCGGTCCGAAGGCTCTTCTTATGAAGGGTTAGGTGTTGATTCCATCTTGATCCTTTGATTCGGGCCGTTAAGCGGTCGGTTTTGTCGCTCAATTGTTGTCCATTCGAGGTAATTCTGTCTCTGTCATCCAGTTGCTGGAGATCATCTAACAAGGGTGCGTAGTGCAAACTTCTTCTTCGTCTCAAGAAGGTCTTTTCCGGAAGTGATGGTGGGTGGCTGCCATCGTCGCTATTGTTGTCATACATAGTGGGAGGTCTGAATCCTCTAGTTGCTGGCGCAAGAAAGACAAATTGTAGTCAATTGGTACTTATTGGGTGATTGAAAGTGGTCCTGTACATACTTGGTACCGCTCTCAAGGAGGTAATCTCTTTGTTGGTTTAGTCTGCTAGTTGGCGATCGGCGGTTGAACAGCTAGGAATTCTTAAGCTAAATATATAGATCTTCAGTCCTATCCTATCGAGCTCGACAGCTCTCGTAGATAGGTTTAAAGATTGTAAGAATTGGTCGTGGTAATTAGTGGTCACAGTGTATCCAATAGACCTTCGGTCTCACTTGAGCGCGTCTAAGGCTCGCAAGAGTGAGTTATGAATATTGTATGGATGGGACCGTGCTATCTGACCAGGTCGCAATGTATATAATAGATCCTCGGTCTCACTGGACCAAGCCGAAGGCTCGTAAGAGCGAGTTATGAAGATTGTATGAATTTAAGTACCTTATTTTGGATCTTCAATGTCCACGATACGTTGGTGGCAATCGGTGATCTTCCTTTTCCGCCCCTCAACATGTCTCTTCAGCTGCATGATGTGCTTCTCTTCTTTCTTCTGCAGCCTCTTCAGCTGTGCTAGCTTCTTCTCGTATTCCTTTTTGGATGAGATACCAGTTGGTTGGGTTTTGAGGCGTTGGTTCCCGAACCGAAGCCTCTTTTCAGTGTGAGAAAGCTGTGAACGGCTGACTTCTTTGCTGTTCCTCCGGTTCCGTTGCACAAACTTCCTTTTGTCTTGTTTGTTTGTAGTTGATGTTATTGTAGTAATCTTCTTTGTCCTATTGTCTCCAACAAGCTTAGCGGGTCTTTTGAGCTTCTGTTTAAAATGACACTTTTCAAACGTCTTTGTCCTTCAAGAATCTCGCCAAGAATGTCCGACATGCTCAAACTACTGTAATAAACAAGTCACTGGAAACATTTCATTAAATTTTTATTAGAAACAGATGCCAATAGGCCTTTCTGAATCTACGACGTAACAAATGTGCTGCTCAAAAGATGAGAATCTTTAAACTAATTTTGTTAAACAAATATTCAGTAAAAAGAGTTTTGTTGCTCGTTATAGTCTTCCTCTGGAAATCGATGATATCTCGATGATATGGATGATATCTCCTTTAAGCACAATGGGTATTGTTCTGTAATAATGTGATTCCAGCCCAGGCCTAGGTCGACAACACACTATTAACGGATGGAGGACTATTCCAAACATCAAACAGAGAAAGGGAAACTGTATGTATTTATGTGCCTGCTATATACCATCTTACATTCGAATGAAATCTTATCTTACATTCAGAAACCATCATTCAATGTTAGGTCCAAAACTAGACTCCCAGATCAGACGATCTGAACAAAGCAAAACACTTTCAAGTTCACTCAACTGTAACGAGGGCGTTACTGGCGTAAAGGATGATTTTTGGGCGTAGTGCAGATGCTATATAATTCCCTCTATACACCCATCCCCACCTGTTAAACAGGTTGGGAGCGGTTTTTCCCTAATACAATTCAAATAAATACCTGTGATGACCAGGGCGTTTCCGTCTGAACCATCACAATAGCAAAATCTATATAATAATCCTAAAAACACAACGAAAATAAACATTAAGTAATCTAAACTCTAAATATTATTCATATAATCCAAATAATAGAAGGTTAACTACTGCTTAAATAATAATTTTTTTTTGTAAGAGCATATATATATTTCTTATGACCTACGTACTACTGAATAAATAAACTAAATTAAAAATATAAAATGCGAGCGTAGCTAAGGGAGGAGGGAGAACACTTTCCATTCATTAATATCACAAAATATAAACCATAACATTTATACTCCAGGGGGTATCAGAATAGTGTCTTTTTATGTGCCGACGCTAGGATAGAAATTGTTTGTAGTCGGTGGTGATGGCTGATTGAAGATAAGGGTTGAATCCATGGTAAGGTGTCAGCCGAGGGTTGACATTACTGTTCTGGGGATAAGAATTGATCGAGACTAATTTGAAGTTACTTTTTGGTATGCATTATCTGCATGTCTTTACTCCATAATCATATACTAATTATCCCTCTTCTACTGAGAGTTGCAGGATCCTTATCAAATATCCTTCGGTATGCTAGCCATACCGAAGGTGGGCCAAAATGAAATATGGCTGCCTGACAACCCCCCACATAAGAAATGTGACGTCCTCGTTACAAGATTTCGTCAAAGATACATTCTAAAACTAAGTAAATAATAACTTTCTAACATAAAATACTACAATCTTTTTTATGTATTTTGGTTTCTAACAATAAATGTCCTAATAATAAATATATTCTAGCAATAAACTTTTTTCGTGAAATTTTCAAGAACAATCCAGAGGTGCCATGTTTATGCACGATCTCTATTGTTCTTCTTGTTTTGGCACCATTCTTGGACCGTCAGGTCACTCCCAGTTGCACAGTGGACAACGCTTTGCCACAGGATAAGTGATGTCCAATGACAAATCCATAAAAATGTCCAAACAATTCCTGCAGAATGCTGGCTGCCCACAGCAACTGGTTTGCGTGTCGCTGTTGCCAATCTGGTCCATACAAACTGTATAACCCGGTTCGTTTGTCGTGCGTTCATCGTTTCCCGCGCGCCCAATCCCTTATAACTATATTTCGTGACAATCCATCAGCTCCATTACTGGTGCGTCTGGCCAGTGGTCGCATGTTGAATCATTCGTCCGTCCAGGAGATGAGTTGGGTGAGGTCCACACGTACCGTTCCTCTCCTTCGGATCCGCCTCAGGATACTTCGATGCTCTCTCTTCACTATGGCGCCAGCTCTTGCAAATAGTTCCTGAAAGTGCGGATTGTTCACGAATCCTCCAAATGGTAAAGGGCGTGAACCGTATCCCATCAAGTTCAATTCACCCTGCGTTGTGTGGTACATCAACCATAAGTATCAACGTGGTGTGAATCATGAGAGGGACGAGTTTTGCCTGATAAAGTATTGATGATTATTTCGCACACGTTCCTGCAGCTCTTCTCTCACTGCCGTTCTGGCATCTGCATTTAAGCTTGTGAATCGTTGATTGATTTCCGAAGTGTGCATTTTGCTGTTGTATTTTCTTCTACGGTTGGCAACTGCTCTCTATACTTGTATAGCATGTTATACCTTTATTCGTCAACGACTATCTGATTGGGATGTACTTTTCACTCTCAAAGTTAGCCGATCCTTTGCCCAATTGATTACTCAACAATGGCCTTGTTCAAACAGCTATCAACATAATTATCTAGAGACGCTCTAACAGATATAAAGTCAAACTGAATGTATGTCTTCTTGGTGAAATTAATCAATTCTTCATACCTGGTGATCAATCAACAAACAATGTTTTAGAGATTTTGGCGAATGTTTTTTTATATACAATACTTTAGCATAATTAAATAATGTGCAAATTTACTTTAACCAGATTTCGCAGTCATGTTCGCCTCGATCTTCCAGGTGACCATCAATAATTTTCAAAATTTAAACCTCTCCTGGAGAACTTCCGGTATCATTATCTCCATCACAGCAATAGCTTTGGTGTTCGATGCAATGACCTTGCCTTCCCTTGCTCCAATTTCAGTAGTCTCAATTACATAGGCTGTGGAGTTAAATGCGTTGGGTATAGTCTCTGATTGCAAGCTAGTAGGGTATGATTCTGCGTTGGTGTCTCAACAGAAGTAGTAGCTCCAGTGCCAAAACTGTTAAAATCCATACAGCAATGATGTCTATCATTATTTTTCTTGAGCATACATTGTAGACGAAAGGTCCTTTCAATGATATCTTTGGGTGCTTGTATCTCGAAGGAACAATTCTGTTTTAACCCCTTTTTGTCTGCATGCTCTTTCCTGGAACATTGACGACAGCTTCGATTCTCTTCAGGAAATCCATCCATAACACCAAATTGAAGTCAACGTTGTTTGCCAGGTATACAGTGTGCAGCCAACTTTGCTTGACAATTGCCATAGGGAGTATGGTTGATCCTGCTATATTCACAGAGGCTCCAGTGATTGATTTCACAACTCCTATACTTTGGGCTGCCTTTGTATTCACGTATGGTTCCATGTTACTTTTTTCCCTTAGATCTTTCTTCATTAATGATATGGGGCTTCCTGTATCTACGAGAGCTTCTAATTTCACTGACTTATTTCCAGGTAAGATGGTTACTGGTACCAACAATCCTTCATTGCTGTCGTTGTTGACTATGTGCTTCACTGCAGCAGCCTGATTTGCTAGTGTTTCATTTTCTTTTCTTTTGGAGCTGCTTTTTGGTTTCTTCCGTTTGTGCATTGTTTTCGACTTATTTCGTTTGATGCCTTCTGCATTCTTCATATAAGTTTTTATCTCTTCCTTTATAAGCTTTTGGACAATTCATACCAATTCGACATTACTTTGAAAACTCTGTTCACTAGTAGAGGGCGGATTTGGTCTCTCTGTTTCATTTTCGTTGGACCTGCCAAAGTGCAGATTGCATTTGTGCTTTGACAGCAAGTATAATAGAATTAGTCCCACTACTATGATAAGACCAATCATGGCCTATTCATCGAAAATCTTGGCAATTCCTTCACGAACCTACGAGCTCACTGCCGGTATCTCCTACTGTGTGTTTCATTTCACTCCCCGCTCCTCCAACAGCTTTCACTGTATCAGTTAAACCTTTTCCGAGAGCTGATATAACGTAACTGGGCGATTCTGACAGAAAGCCTCCAAGTCCATAAGTGAGAGCAGTGAAAATGTTCGGACTGTGTGGCGTCTGCTGATTTGCCTTCATCCTTGCAAATTCTTCTGTGATTTCTGCTAAATCGCTGATGGCGCCATAAATTCGAGACATTATTTCTGATATTGTTACGGAAGGAAGATGAAACTTTTCCTCAAGCATGATTTCCTTGTTCTCGCCTAATGTGTATGAAAATCGTCTAATGATTGCAGCAGGGACTCTGTTTCTTGGATAAGAACCTCTTTGCTTATTCTAAAGGGACGTTGTTCATCATCCACCACGAATAAGACATCGCGTCTCGCGCATGGTAATGTTGGACTCTTTAGATACAATTTGTTGTTAGCACGAGGAACTCCGAAATCTGCACATCATTTGCTTGATTATTATCGTCGTGTTGCTTACTTGCATTGCTATCATCCCTCAATCGATACACTGGGAAATGCAAGTAAGAGGTGTTATTGTATTCTTATGATCACCAAATCTTGATTGATTAATTTATTGCTGAACATTCTCTCAACATGATTACATCTCCCATCGGCTTTACTATGACATTTTGGTCACCCCTAATCGATTCGTTGGCTGCGGATGGAAAATGATTGGATATCCAATGATACAGTTTGCTTTGACCGGCTTGAAGATTGCAGATACGCCTCATTTCCGTTAATAGATTATGCTTGTGATTAATCAAAGCATTGACAACGTGTCCTTGTACTATTGGAAGAGTTGAAGTTACACTGGCTCTAGATGCAAATGTTCTTACTTTTGCTAGCCCGTGTATCCTTGTTTCCTCATGGAGTGTTTCCGATGTTATCACGAAACCATTGTCAATTTGAATCAAGTATGGTTCCACCACGACTGTGATTGAGAAACGTCCATGCTTGGGGTACTTCCTTTCCGTGAATTCATTCTCGTTCCATTCATAAACCGAGGAGACGTGCCCGGCTAAACCTAATTCGGGGACTGACACAAAGTTATCAGCTTGTACGACAGGCAACACTTTCATCAATTGAAAATGATTATCATCATGCTCAAGTTTGTGGTACAAAATTATCGTTGTGTCATCGCCTATGTCGTTGATTAGCGGTGTACAGAAAGCTGCTGGCATTGGAGGAACATTATTTTGGTTTCATTTGGTTCCATTCCAGCTGCAAATTAAATTACAGTACCAAAGTTCGAGTCAGTGTTCAAATTACCACAATTTGTATTTCCAGTGTATCTAGTTTGTAACTGTTTATCACTACCCGTTATGTATGCCGTGTGTACGTACCTCTTGTAATTTCCATTATACGTTAACTAACTTCGTCGTAACCCTGACAAAGGGGAGCTTCCGGGTGCTGACCTTGCTCAAAGGAGCCCATGAACAGTGTGTCTTACTCAGGACTTACTGCTACTCATAAAAATTCATTTAATATTGCTCTCTTTGTAAAAGAACCTTCAGAATTTCTCATTTTTATTACATTCCCCAGAACAGCACAATGGTCCGAGACCATAAGGATCTCGGTAGGACCTCTAAATGCCAGCTGAGGGTTGACATTACTGTTCCGGAGATAAGAATTGATCGAGACTAATCTGAAGTTAACTGACTGCAACTGCTGCATCAGATTTTAGCATGGTGCCGGCGACTTTCCTTGTTGCTACTGCGTCCCGGTGAGTGGTTTCTTTTTCTCTCCTTTTCTTTTAGGGGGTTCATCCATCGTAGGTCCTTCTGGGTTGGTTTAATGTTGTCTTGGTCTTGATATTTCTGTTTCCTAGCCTGGCATCCAACTTCATATAACTTCCAACTTTATTTCAATCAATTTCACGGACTTCCTCCTTTTTACATACATTATACACTTCCCACCCCCTGTGGGTGAGATAGGACGGACTCTTCTAGGTACAAAAATCTATTTTACAAAAGACTCAGTACTAAAAATCTCGTTTTAGGCCAATACAGTAGCACCCAAATTTTTAAGGTGTCAAAATATCTCGTAAAATTCAACCATAAAAATACTGATTCAAAACTATTCAAAGTTGGAAGGTTATTCCACTTTTTTAACGCCATTTTTATATTCTAGAAGATATAAAAATCCTTAAAATTGCCTCCAAAATAACTTAAAATGGTAAATGATTCTTGTTGGCCCAGCTAACTTTAGCGTACTGGGCCTTTCATTAGCATTCTGCCCAGTGTCAAGTGTGTAACGATTTACTAGGCGATACTCGTTTTCAAGCACAGCACAGGCTAGTACATATTGTGAAAGATTTGATTGGCTGAAACATGTCTCTTTAGAACATGATTGACAGAATAAAAAACAATTGCAATCGTCTTTATGAGTTAAAAACATAAAAAGAGAAAATACAATTAACTATTAAAACTATAAGAATATAACAGATGTAGTACGCTTTAAGAAAAACAATGTGATTTACACAGAAATAACCGTAGCAAACCTTCTTCTCTTTAGAAAGGCTTTCTTTAAAAAAGTTGTTTTTACATTTCTCTATCATGTGAACAGTTCAGTTGTTCACGTGTTAGGGAAAAAACGTATAAGATTAAATATTATGAATTATTTCTCGTTGTTGCAAATAAGAGATAGCCGAATGGTCTAAGGCGTCTATAGCTTATATTATCGACTTCAGGTTCAAATCCTCTCTGTTATTCAAGTCTTGTTCAGTTCATCTTTTTATTCGCTGGGCCTTCATGCCCCATGGGCTTCTTGTTTCTTTACAATAATAAAGACTGTGCAATCATTTTCAAGCAAAGTCATTCAACACCTTCAACATTAATTCTTTCAGATCTTTGTCCTCTTTTAATTTGGTCTTCTCAATGCATTCTTAATCTGGACAAAACGTACAGCCTTTTGTATGAATTTAGCTGTTCCATTTGTAGTTTATGTGCAAGGTCAGGTCTGAGGTTCCCAATAAGAATGTCAATCTTCGTGGTATCTGGTGTTTCTAATTCTTGGAATGACAATTCAAGCCTCTCCAGAAAACTTTCAAGGTCTTCATTTCCCTGTTTCTGTGTGTAAAGAATGGCACGGTGTTTGGCTTTATCCTCCGCTGAACAGAGTTGATCCATCAAGCTTGGTACTCACGTATTTAAAAAAAGTGGTGTTTAACACTATTCGCGTGCGGCATGCAACTAAGAAAATAAAATTCATCCTAGTGAGCACACTCATTAGTCGTATGCGGTTAGTGTTAAACGCCAGTACTTAGTAACAAAAAGTTAAACGCACATATCAAAACAATTTGATATATGCGACTGAGGTTTAAAGTCAACGTAATGTAAACAAAATTAATTTATTTCAATTCATTTGTAATTTTGGGTTTTTACTTTTAATTTATTTTCACTTTTTCCCTCCCTTACTGTCTCTCTTTGCTTAAAAGCTCCTAGTTAGTACATAGATGATCTAAAAAGTTAAACGCCTGCGACTAACATTAAACACGCGTGACTCCCGTCAAGTACCACTTTTTTTAACACATGGGTACCAAGCAAGAGCTGTTTGCATTCATCATATTCCTTTTCTTTTGCCAGTGGAATGGTGTTGTAAAAAGTTCAGTAACATCAAAGCCTTCTGCTGTTCTGTGTATTCATTAAGGATAGAAAATTTTTCAAATATATTTAGAAACTGACCGATTGTCAGTCATTTATCTCCAAAGCAAGGTAATTCACTTTTCTTCGTGTTGAGCAGCGGGCAACAGTTATACGGCTGTGTATGCCTTCTTAACAGACATTATATCATTTGCTGCATATATTGGCAATGTTTTTATTTCCGCCCGCTATCTGCAATCATGGTCGAAATATATTGCAAATTCCGGTTATTTTAACGTTTTTCAAGATTTAAAGTTCCTGCAATAAAGTCGATTTTGAGCTATCTATTTAATTTAATCAAATATTTCAATTTGGGATGGGTTGGCAGACTTCCAGACTATATTCTGATTGTTATTGGACAATTTTGATCATTTGGATGCTCAGATCCTAAGGCCCTAAGTCTTAAGTCTAGCGTTTAATCTCAGAATTAAAACTCTACCTTTCAAACCTACTTCAGAGCACTTGCAAATCGATTGCTGTTTCAAAATTTCCTGGCGAATTTCCCTTTTTTCTCAAATATTATGACTTTGATTGTAGATAGGGCTTGTTGATCACTGCTTTCTTCTCTTTTGGTTACATGTTTTGGGTCTGCCGTCTTTTTCACGCTGAGTTGGGGATATGATTTCCCATTTGGTTTGAATGTTTTTGACTTTTACCTTAACATGCATTTTTTCTGAATTTTAATTAGCTTTTTCAGGGTACTCCTAGAGGGTAGGGTATCCCAATTGGGGCCCCATTTGGGATACTTTTTGGATACCCCTTTCTGCCCTAAATTTTACATAAAACTTTAGTTGCAATAGTCATTTTCCAAAAGGTGCTGAAATATATAATATAATATCTCCTTTTATTTTTTTTGTTATTGTTATTATATTTTTTTCAAGTCTATCATTTGGTGTTAATTTGTCTAGCGTAAAAATCGATTGTGGTTTCAAAACTTCCTGAGGAATTTCCCTTTTTTCTCAAATATTATCACCTTTATTGTGGTGATGTGCTGTGTGTGTCACACCCTTCCGACGATAAGTTGTTTTTCCCTCCTTTTGCGATCCATTGACATTTACATTAACCAATCAGTCTCCATCAATAATTGGGCCTTTTCGAAAATGATTGGTCAACTTTATCTCACCGAGAACAATGGTGCACCATCTACTCTGTAAATCATATAGAGTATATTTCCAACTTTACTGCACCTCTGTGAGTAGGTATAATATGAGAGTTTAAACACAATGTGTATTGTTTAACATGAATAGAAAATGAATATGAATTATGTTAGAACAGAAATGAATAGGCATTGTGTTAGAGTAGAAGTGAATAGGCATTGGGTTAGAGCAGAAATGTATAGGCATTGTGTTAGAGCAGAAATGAATAGGCATTGTGTTGGAATAGAAATGAATAGGCATGGTGTTTACTTTAACTCGTTAGATTTTAAAACGTTGAGGCATGGGAAGAGCTGAAAATGAATAAGTATTGTTTTCACTTTTGTACCTTTTTAAAGCAAATCAAGAAGTTTTGCGATTTGATCAAAGCACAACCTATAAAAGGATGAAAATTGCTCATGTTTTTTCTCAGTTTTTACCTTTTCAAAGTTGGAAAGCTGTTAGAGGAATAAACAAAATAGTGCCTGTTAAAGAGGATACTACAAACACCAATGCTATGAACAACATTGGTGACAACGCAGCATACATGAAGAGAGAAAGGGCATTATCCTTAAAGTTGTATATTCGAGAGAAGGAGAAGATTCAGCAGATACTATCATTGTGAGAAATTTTAATGGCGATGCTAAAGAAAATCAAAGTATCTTTGGAATGAAAGGGGTGGATAACATCAGTAAACTATTTTTGTCGATGATTACAATTTGTCACAACAACAAAATATGGATAAAGAAGAGTGCTCAATTTTTGGATCATGCTAATCTAGTTGAAGTGACTGATGTTTATCTCGAAAACACTCACAATTCGGATCAATTGAAAAACTTTACAACTAACTCTTCAGAATGTCGGGGGTGGGCCGCTACGGCTCAATAAGTAACTCCCGACAATCATCCTCAACAGCAATATTTATATTTGTCCCCGGATTAGTTCAGGATTCCAAGCTATTATTGGAAGAGAACCGGTTAGGTATTATAGAATTCAAAGCACAAGTAGTTGCAAGATTTAAGTTTGATGCATTAATTCTTCAATAAAATAAATAACCGTAAAATCCACGTAATAAAGTAATCAGTTCATTCTTAATAAAGTCAATAGTCAATAATGTCAATGCCATTTAACAATAACCCTCCGCTGTTGGCTCAGAGGAGTTCTCTACTTCATTTTGTCAACGCCTTTTTACCATAACCCTCCGCTGTTGACTCAGCGGAGCCTCTGCTTTATTTCTTCAACGCCATTTAACAATAACCCTCCGCTGTTGGCTCAGCGGAGTCTCTGCTTCATTTAAACTCCTTCACGCATTTATCAGCGTCATTTTTTATGTATTCTTTGGTGTCAAACAATAAATCTCCCCTAACAGGGAAAACCCATTTCGGTCAGAGGCAGTTTGAAAGACCGTTTTCGTTTCTTTGTTTTTCGTATTTCGTTCAGTAATACACAATATGTGCCTAGTGGCTTTCTACAATTCATCAAGTTTGGTCCCCAAACTCTCAAAAGTACTATCACTATGGTCGGTAATCGTATCCAATACTTCTCGGCATACTGTAGTCAGAGATTCGCTCACAAGATTTAGATCTTACGAGACTTCGTCTTCTTCGAAGTATATGGTTTGGTATCGCAGCATAGAGCGACTAGTTTTGATAGGGGCTGGTTGCTACTGAAATGACATCTTGACGACGATCATAAGTGGGAATCCAACCACAACGAGCAATCGCACGCTCCTCTGTCGCTTTACTATCTGTTTCGGACAATGCAGCAATTATGGTGTGACCCATGGTGCGTTCTATTCTCGAATTAATAGCTCTATCTGTTGGTGATTCGTAAACTGGAACGTTGCGGCTTGTTGATCTTTTACGGTAACTATAATTCTTGTAGACAACGGACAATATGGTAATCAACAGGAGTAAAAGTCCACCTCCAAGAATAATTGACCACCATGCCTTGATTACACTTAAAAATTAACTCTCTACTTGATTCATTGCATCTCCAGTTGAATCAATGGTCTCAGATACTGCGTTTCCTATCGCTCCAACTAGATCTGAGCCAGCGTGTCCTACACCTTCCACCGTACCCTTAAGGTTGTCTCCCAATGACGAGATAATTCTGGAAGGACCAAAGCTAGACAAAATCTCTCCTAGCTGATGGGCAATGGCAGCAAAAATCCCAACTTGGTGTTTGTCTTTCGGCCTCAAATCATATGCCCATCCAAGTTCGTTCATCACTTCGTACGATTTTGTAACCACATCTTGTATTGTGACTGGAGGGAGGCTTGGTTTTTCCTTCAATATGATGCTCAAGTGATCACCAACCATGCCCTTTATCTCCTGATCACTATGGGTACCGTCCAAGGAACTTAAGTGCATTGGAGTTTCTTCAACAAAGCCTTCCGCGTCAATCTTGAATGTCCTTTCTTGGTCGTCTACTATGAACGTCAAATTACTTCTCTTTGAGCATCTTATTATTGGGGTTTCAACCAACATCTGTTTGTCAATCTCCGCACGCTTTGCCGGTGTAGTTGTATAGACACTGCATCCCCTGTATAAACGTCATACTCCATCAAGTTGGGTTGTGCCAAGCATTAATTCTGAGTCGGTAAAAAGGTTCTCATTCTTTTTTATCAAATCTTCCAGCCTTTTCTTTTGATTAGAATCAAGGTCCTGCATATTTTGCTCTTGTCCTTCTCATCTGCTACCCCACTCTTTGGGTATTCAATTTCAGCTTCTTGATGCAACCATTTGCAAATTACGTCAACAGGCTTTAATTCAACTGCGTCCTCCGTGCGCTTGGAAATGATTAACCGCAATCCCTCTGGGGACTTTGTCAACACCCTGACATCAATTGGCGCATAAGGCAACATCTCAATCTTCATAACTCGCTTTGTGGAGAGACTCCATGCGGTGCTGGACTGAGGAGGTAAATAAATGTGTCGTTCAGCGATGACCTGCGTTGTTGGGTCACCTTGTAGCCGGATCTTCGTCAAAGGAATACATCATGTTCCTCAGCCCCTACAAGGTTAAATGAGTAAGTTTCTTCTTAAATAAAGTAACCTCAAGTCCGTAGGTAATCAACAAATGCTAGGTAAGTACTCCGAACAAGTATAAGTTAGCTAAACAATGACAACTGCATGTGTACACAAAATGGTTGATCGTATTCAGATGATCTAATGTTTGGTTCTCTCATAAAATATTTTTCATCATTTCTAAACCATTATGGAAAACTCCTGAACCGGGAAGAGTCAATAGTTGATAATGGTTATTTGACCAGTCAAAACAAACATCAATCAACAACATTCAACAATGTTTTTTCAACCGAATTTTTCTTGAAATTGTTCAAAATATGTTTGTCCAACGGTGCTAATATTCCATAGGTTTTACAGCTCCTTGCAAGACATTAAAGTAATAAACAAACAGTTCGGTCTTAAAAAATTCAACCAAAACTTACTTCCTTTCTTTCAGCATGGATTTCTGTACGTTCATGGGATGTATCTCTAACGCCTGCTGAAACTGATATCACTTATCAACTTCCATAATAATGGTCAAATTAACTTATCAACTTCCATATCAAATCATGTCAATAATAACCACATCCATTTCAAATACACAATTTCATTCGAAATAATCAGTAATCAATAATTCAGTCTCAATAAAGTCAATAATGTCAATGCCATTTAACAATAACCCTCCTGTGTTGGCTCAGCAGAATTCTCTGCTTCATTTTGTCAATGCCATTTCAACATAACCCTCCGCTGTTGGCTCAGCGGAGCCTCTGCTTTATTTCTTCAACGCCATTTAACAATAACCCTCCGCTGTTGGCTCAGCGGAGTCTCTGCTTCATTTAACTCCTTCACGCATTTGTCAGCGTCATTTTACATGTATTTTTCGGTGTCAAACAATAAACCTACCCAAACAGGGAGAACCCACCTCGATCAGAGGCCCGGGGGGGTACTAGGATTGATGGGTGTCGGGTATGTGCGTGCCAGACCTCTGGACCCTTACCCTTAGAGAGACTGAATTTTGGTGAAAAGGTGACCCTTAGAGAGACTCAGTGTAGAAAAACCCAACCCTTAGAGAGACTTTTTCACAAAAAATTTCTATAATGGGCCAAAGAAATTCGATTTTTAAAAGAATTTCTCCAATTTTCGAAAAATTTCTCTAATTTTTGAAAAATTTTCTCACTTTTTTTAAAAATGTTCTCACTTTTTTTAATTTTCACTTTTCTTTGACCCGAGTTTGTGAAAAAACCGACCCTTAGAGAGACTGATTTTGACTTTTGTTGTTTTGGTAACCCTTAGAGAGACTTTGGGAGGGTGAAAAACCCTACCCTTAAGGCACGCACATACCCAGCACCCATTTTTGCCTAAGTACCCCCCCCCCCCGGGATCAGAGGCAGTTTCAAAGATCCTTTCCGTTTCTTTGTCTTTCGTATTCCGTTCAAATATGTGCCTAGTGGCTTTCTACAGTTCATCATGTGACAAGAATATATTAAATTTGGATGTTGATGGTGATGATAACGATAGTCCTATTGTCAAAGTAGAATTCAATCGAGAACGTACGATTTTCAGTTTCTCATTTTACATAACTGAAGAAGTGTCCAGAAATAGAATTTATTTATTTCCAGCTGAATCCATGAAGATTATAAAATACCTGAATTCAAAATTTGAGTTTTCAGGAGTGGTAAGATTGAGATTAAAAACGAAAGAAATGGTGAATGAAAAAGCTATTGACTTTTCAAAAGTCGATTTCTTTTAAATCAAACAATGGTCCCTACGGTGAAGAAGTAAATAGTATAATAGTGTAATAAATGTATCATGCGAATGTAATTGCCCCCGCAGGAGCGCAGCGACGAGGAGGCACTCATAGTTTCACGCATAGATATTGGACTGGAATCTCGAAATTTTGTTGCGCGTTTGTTTTGTCGCGCAAGCATCCCCGTAGTTAGTCTCTTCCGTAAATTTTCGGTTTTTTTCCGGGACGGCAGTTGCTAGCCTGAAAGCATTTTCCTTTTTATAGAAGGCGCCGCGGGCATTTTACTCGTCTTTCGCCAGTGTATTCTATTCCGCTTGTAGAATTTTGCTCGATTGGTCAAAATGCAGGAAATGGAATGGAGAAGTTTCTGGAAGTTTTTAAATTCAAGCTCTCTCTCCTGCAGTCAAAACGCATTTACTTTTGACTTTGGGATTAAACAAGATATATATATACATATACCAATCAGTGAATTTGCTGACAGTCAAATTACAATCTGTCTCCTGTCTTAGACATTCAGATTGACATATTTTCGGCTTACAGTTTGTTCGAAGCACGTTCAACTGCCACAGCTGTGAGTAAGCAACTCCAGCTGGGATAAACACTGTCAAACCCAGTTTGAGTAAGCAACTCAAGCTGATTGAAAGTACAAGAAATTAAAGTAAAGGAATTATATTGAAACTGAATTACAAGTATAAACTATAAAGCAAGGTCCCAAGGGAGGAGTCAAATAAAAGGGGAAATTGAATTGGGTTCTGCATAAAATTTTTCACAGCAATGGAAGAGGATGACTTTTTAATTGATTTAGACACAGCATTGAGTGTTGCCCATTTCCAAAATTCAAGCAGAACAAGTGGTGGTCGTACATATTCTTGCGCTGTTGATTGTTTTCTCGAGATAAGTTATCGCCTGCTTCTTCCTGAAATTAAAGCGAAACTCTCATTTGAAGAATTAAGTGAATTCTTTTATTTGCTTTATATAAGTGGTTCGATGGAAATTCCAATTGAAAATGATATCACTGATGTCAAAAGTAATGCGTTTAGACTGCTTGATGAAATTCGTGAACCAATATGGTCAAAAATTATTGAAAATTGTGGTACGTATGCTAGCAGAAATAGTGATGCACAGTTTACAGAGCTTTTTTCAGATAACCTTTTCAAGACATTATCAGAAGGAGAGAAAAGATTGTTTGAAACAAGATTTGATGTTCGAGGAACTTGCCATGTTTGTGATAACGAGAGACAAAGTAAGACAGGTATCATTGTTGCTCTTCTTACAGACTTTTTATATCCAGAGATAACGTTTGACCCAAACAACTGGCCAGATTGTGTGAATAGAGCTCTTGATCCAAGTACAGAAGTTTATTGTAATATTTGTTCTGTCAATATTCCTGCCCAGTATCAATCTGTTGACCTTCCATGTTATTTGTTGATAGAATTTAGTTCTACAATTCACAACAGTTGTAAATTTTTTGATCAAATTACCGTGAAAGGAGATACTTATAGATTACAAGCCGTTGTTAGAAATCTAGGTTTTCACTTTGCATGCGGTGTATTTATCGAGAACAAATGGATTTACATTGATGATTTGAATCCTGAAAAAATAATTTTTGAAAATGTTAATGCAATGTTTTCAGAAAATGATAAAGGATGGTTTTTTGCTTTTTATAAAAAAACTGATGAAGAAACAGACTTTGTGGTGCATGATGCAACTGCTAATGTCACAGCAAATTTCAATCCAGAAGAAATCATTGTTAAGAAAAATATTCAGGCTGATGAAATCAAGAAAGAATATCCAAATCGAAAGAGAAAATTTGTCAACTATGAAGGACTTTGTAATAATAATAGTAATAATAAACAAGTTTGATGATTTATTCAAAAAAATTGACAAAAGGATACAATTTGACCCTTCAAAACAGAAGCCAAAAATTAGTTATCAAAATAGAAAGACAAAATATGACCCTTTGAAACGTAAAGAGCGACATCAAAATTCTTATGACCCTGAAAAACAAAAAGCAGAATATGATCCCATAAAACGTAAAGCAGAATACGACCCTGCAAAACATAAAGCAGAATATGACCCAACAAAACGTAAAGCAGAATATGACCCAACAAAACGTAAATCAGAATACAACCCCACAAAACGTAAAGAAAGGCATCAAAAATCATACAACCCTGAAAAACGAAAGGCGAAATATGACTCTCAGAATGTGAAAGGAAAACATTGTTCTAAAAAACAAGATAAAGGATTAAATTCCCAAGAAGCCGAAATAGATCACAACATGAGTAAAAACACGAAAGATTTTCAGAAATCTATGAATTTTTCAATTGCTCAATGTCAAACATGTTTTGAATCCTGGCCAATGAAAATTACGTCAAAAGTAAACTCAGTCAATGATTACATTTGTACGCGTTGCAAAAGAGACAAAGGTACTCCCAAAAAATTCAGTTCTGAGAATAATATGAAACCAAGTCCTGTGCCAGAATCATTGAAAGGTCTCACACAAGTTGAAGAAATGCTAATAGCTAGAGCTTTTCCTGTAATGCAAGTGTACACCCGACCGAGAGGAGGTCAGAGAGCTTATAAAGGTCACGTTTTGAATTTGCCTCATAATGTTCAAAAAATTGCAGATGTCCTACCACGAGAGTCCAGCGACATTCCTATAATGATTTTTAAAATAAATGGGAAAAATAATACCTCAAAAGAACTTGTCGTTAGACGTGAAAAGATTTTACAGGCATTATTATGGCTGACAGGAAAAAATGAACAAGGTGAACCTAATAATTTTCTATATAGTGAAATCAATATAGATATGGAAAGGCTACAAAAGCTGCCTGAAAATGGATTCATTGACTTATCAGACTTGCACGTACAAATGAATGAGAAAAATGATATTGAGAGCGGTGAAGAAAATGAAAGTGACAACGAAAATGAAGATGTCAGTGAAAATGAAGAATTACCAGATTTAGGTCCAGTTAATGATGATAACGATGAATGTGTTTTTGATGAAAACACTGAAATGAAAAGTTTTTTACCATCTAAACTAAAGAAAGCAAAGGAAGCTGACTTAACAAAAAGTGAAATTTTTAATACAAAAACTGAAGTTGATATAGGAAGTACTCCACTTAGTGAATTCAATACACCCTACTTAGCAAGTCTTGCATTTCCAACATTGTTTCCAGACACAAAAGGTGACCCAACTAATCCTGCAATCATAAGGGAAATAGCAAAAAGTGAAACAGAGAGTTTTGCTGAAAAATTGAAACATTTAATCAAATTTGCCGAAATTGATGACAAAGGAAAATGGTTTTATAGATTTGCATCTCATCCAAGATTTTCCTTTTGGGGCTTCAATATGCTGTATAGAAAAAGATTGATTAGTCAAGGAAATTTTTTTATCAAGCAAAACCCAGGTGAAGCTAATTTGAGCATTGAAGATTTACAAGATCTTGTTAGGGATAATGATCACTACGTAGTAATGAAAAAACTACAAAGATACTCAAAGAATGTAACAGGTACAAATGCCTATTGGTGCGATGTCAAGGAAAAATTAAAAGCCACGATAACACAAATGGGCACGCCAACTATATTTTGGACATTGAGTATGGCTGATTTTCACTGGCCAGACATTCATGATTTATTTTCTTCAAATGACGAATCTGAATCTGCTGATTTTAGACAAAACATTGTTGATAATCCTCATATAGTAGATTGGCTCTTCACTGAACGAGTAAAAAGTTTTGTAAAACATTGGTTATATGAATCTTTAAATGCAGAATGGCATTGGTATAGGTTTGAATTTGCTGTTATGCGTGGTTCTATACATTGTCACGGTTTAGCAAAATTGAAAGATGATCCGGGAATATGTGAGTTGACTGAGAAGGCTCTGCAAGGTTTTTTGGCTCAACAAACTTTATCAAATCAAACAGAGATTGACCTTGAAAATAATACTCTTTTAAATCTTGCTGTAATCGAGGGAAACAATGCTGAAAGGCAAATCTGTGATTATGTAGATTCTTTAATGACAGCTATGAATCCAATTGAAGGACCTGTTGATGAATGGGAAAAGCCAAATGTTCATCCATGCAAAAAAAGACTTGAGGATATACCTGAAGAGGATTTAGAACAAGATTACATAGATCTAGCAAATAGCGTGCAACGGCATACAAAATGTAGTTCAGCCTATTGTCTAAGAACTAAGAATGACAAACAGGAATGTCGTTTTAAATTTCCTTTTGAATGCTGCGAGAAAACACATTTAACCTTTGAAAAAGTAAAATTGGAGAGAGGCGGTGAAAAGTATGTTCCAAACATTGTTCTGAAAAGAAATGATCCTAGAATGAATAGACATCAACAACTTCAATTACAATCATGGAGAGCTAATTGCGATATACAAATTATCCTTGACCACAATGCTTGCTTGAATTATATTGCCAAGTATGCATCAAAAGCAGAAAAGATATCTGATGTCGCAAAAGAAGCGTTTACATCTGTCATTGGTAATCTTTCAGGAAAGGAAACTTCTGGTAATATTTTTCGAAAACTGATTATCAAATCTGTCGGTGAAAGAGACTTTAGTGCTCAAGAAGTAATGCATCAAATTATGTCTTTGAAACTACATTGCTCTTCATTTGATGTTGTAAGTTGCTCTCTTGAGGGATCAAGACAAATGAAAATTGACAATGATGGCGTTGAAACCAAAACCTCTTTCTTAGATGATTATGCTTCCAGATATGTTTATGAAGACAATGAGATTAGGCAAAGTAACCTCATAGATTTTGTTTCGAACTGGAAAATAAGTGCTAAAGACAAAAAGATTCAAAAGAGGAAAAAGGCAGTTGTTGTTCGTACTTTTCCAAATTATAGTCCAAACCCAAAGAGTGACAGTTATCCTTTATTTTGTAAATTCCAATTGATCAAGTACAAACCATGGAATGATTCTGTAGACAGTCTCTGGGAAGTTTACAAGCAACAAATGAGACATATTGCCAGAAATGGAAAGAATTCATTAACAGCTCTTTAGGAAGAGAATTAGTTCCGAATTGGAAAAGGCATTACATCAATGCAAACAATTTTGAATATCAGGTTGAAGATGAAGAAAATGAAGAGGAAGAAAGTGAAAATATTTTTTTACGTGAAGATTGGATGGATATAGCAGACCTGAATTCCATGCCCAATAATGTTTCTACAGAAAATCAACAATATTGGACTGATTCTTATGATTCTTATACTCAAGATCAAATTAATGCAATGCCCTTTTGGATTGAAGAGAAAAAAAAGACTTTTGAAAACGATAATCCCACAGATTATAGTCAATATCAAGTTGAGAACTTAAATGCAGAGCAGCTCCAAGCTTACAATATTGTACATGATCATGCTCAAAATATAAATGCTGACCCTTTACAAATGATAATCACTGGGATTGCAGGAAGTGGAAAGTCATATTTAATAAATTGCATTAAAAAACTCCTTGGCAAAAAGTGTTTATTGACATCTTATTTTGGTATTGCTGCCTTTAATATTAATGGAAGAACATTGCACAGCACTCTCAAATTGCCAATTCGAAGCAAGTTAAAGCATGAACTCAAAGGAAAGTCACTTGACAATTTACAAACTAACCTTAAAGACATAGAGTATATTATTATTGATGAATTCTCTGTAGTAGGCCAAAGATTGCTAGGCTGGATAGATAGTCGCTGTCGTCAAGCAACAGGAAAATTAGAAACTTTGTTTGGTGGAATATCTATTATATTAGTAGGAGATGTTGCACAGTTACCACCAGTCATGGATGATGTATTGTACCATTCTTTTCCAAAAAATGAAATTGCAGTTGCAGGTTATCTGGCCTATTGTTGTTTCAGAACTGTCGTAAAACTTAAAGCAAATATGAGATCTGCTGGTGAGGATGAGTCACAAAAGAAATTTAGAAAAGCTTTGAAAAATTTGAGAAATGGAAAATCAACAATGGAAGACTGGAAATTTTTCTTGACCAGACAACCTGAAAAAAACCCTGTTGACTATAATAAATGCATCAGGCTATCCTTTGCAAATGAAGTTGTCAGAGAACATAATGGGAAAATGTTGGATTCTTTACAATCACCCATTGCAGTCATTAAAGCAAAAAATACTCCACCAAGTGCGTCAAAATCATCCTCAGAAGAATTTGGTTTAGCAAATGAAGTTTTCCTTGCCAAAGGTGCCAAAGTAATGCTTACAAGAAACTTGTGGTCAGATGTGGGACTTTGTAACGGAAGTTTAGGCATTGTCAAAGACATAATATTCCAAAGAAACCACTTGCCACCTGCGCTTCCTATAGCTGTTATAGTAAAATTTGATAGATATACAGGGCCAAGTTTTTTTGATGACGAAGATAATTGTGTTCCAATTGTGCCTATTATAGAAACTTCATCTGAAGATAACGTACAGAAAGAAAGAATGCAAATACCTTTGAAACTTGCATGGTCGATAACTATTCATAAATCTCAAGGCCTTACATTGGATAAAGTTGTAGTGGATTTGGGAAAGAAAGAAAGCATGGATGGTTTAACTTATGTTGCATTATCACGTGTGAAAAAGCTGAATGACATGGTAATTGAATCATTTCCATTCGAAAGAATCAATAAATTGAGTGACGGTAAAAGATTAAAATTTAGAGTACGCGAAGAAAGCAGACTAGAAGAATTAGCAGCAGGAAACAAGCCTTAGAAGTAATTGGATGGAATAATTTAGTATATGTCATGTCAAAATCATTGCACGGGGAGGGGGGTATTTTGCAAAAAAATATATTTTATTTTCTTTTCTCCTTTATTTTCTCTTCCTTTGAAATACATTCTTATCCAACGAGTGAAATTATTTAGTACTTTTTATCATGAAAAAATTTATGGATTTAAGATGAGAAAGATTTCAAAACTGGTCCAACTACAGGGTACCCTATGAAAAATTTCCCAGAACAATAGATGAAAACATTCTTTTGTTTTAAGAGGAATTTTTCATGGGATACCTTGTACTTTAAATATCTTGATCATGAGTAGAAGCCTTGCCTAGACTTTTCAAATCCTTACATTATTTTGTTATATTTTTATCCTAACTTATAGAATATTATATTGTTTTGTTATACATGAATTTTTTTATATCTTTATAATAAATTTGAATGATATTATATTTTTATACAGAATTATTGAAATTACGTATTATTTATGATTTTGTACAAATTTTATTTGATTGATTGAATTTACATTTATTACTTCCAAGCTCCAAGTTGATTACAATAATGTGAATGTGAATTGATGTTTAATCTTAACCACAGAACAATAATGATAAAAATGATAATAGTAGAACAATGAATGAATATGGACAAAAGTGATTATTTTTGGTGGTTGAATTGGCAACGAAATTCCGCTGTAACGAAAATTATTCGACAATCGTCATTCAGCATACTCTACTCCCAACAACAATGCTTAAAAATCCTGTATTATGGAACTTTGACAGTAAGTACAAATAATTTTTTCATTATGTACTTTTATAGGACTTGGTTTTATTAATCTTTTATGTTTAACCTGTGTTCTTGTTGATACTTACCAGGCACTATTTGGGAAATTAATATAAAAAATTGAAAGAAACTTGTGAACTATTTTGAGGAAATTTCAGTACACTCACCATATTATCATCTAATTTCATGTTTGTTATTTTCCATTTTAAGCTTATCTTATGAAAGAGGATTCATTTACTTTGACAACGCAATATTGCCTCGTTACTGCTACGATTACCACGTTACGTCATCATTTTCCATCCTTCTACACGATATTGCTGTTACAACTGCAAGATAACTGGCATATCAATTTTGTCCATGAGATCCCTTGTCATGCCGTTGGAAAAAGTCCTGGATACGCTATTTCCTGGTTTCTGCTCATCAATATTGCCTCGTTACTGCTACTATTACCACGTTACGTCATATCATTGTCCATCCTTTACACGGCGCTGTTACAGCTTCTAGATTACTGGTAAATCCATTTATAATGTAAACAATTTTGAATCACGATATCCTTTGTTAAACCGTTAGGAAAATTCCTAAGTACGTTGTTACCTGTCAATTTTTGGTTCCTGCTCGTTATGTTTCTGGCTCATAGCATTTCTTACTTATGCTGTTTGGTTCTACTATGGGTCATTTATATTACAAATTGGTTGGAATATAGTAACATGTCTTTTGAGTGTTTTAGTATCTGTAATTGACTCTACCTGGACACTTTTGCTAATGAATATTTTAAGATTCGTATTTTATTATTTTGTAAAAGTATGTAATTCACGTTTTTAGAAAAAAATATAATTCATTTATCTTAACTTTATCGTTGATATCTCAAAGAAAATGCTTTTGAGAAGAATCATTCGAATTATTACTATAATCATTTCCGAACTTTCGCTATAAAGCATTAAAAAGCTTTAATAAGCATTAATTAGTCTTTATAAATGCTTATAAATAGACATCTGTAGCGGGTGGCAGTTAGTGAAAGCTATGGCTAGTATTTAAAATATAATTAAGATGCAATAAAATAAAATAAAAAGTATATCGATTTACATTGTGTTCCATCTCTTCCGTGTTTTTGTAATGTCCATAAGGACGTGTGCTTATACCATCAGATATAATAAATCTTTTATCACCACATGGACGTAACCATACCTTGTTCTGTTGTACAGTAAACGTGACATGACCATGGGAACGTATATTGTTCATTAAATGTAAAAATTCAATATTTTGCAATAAAGCGTCTCGGTAATTGGAAAGGCAAATTTCCTTTTTCACAACACAATTTTTCACTCGTTTTGCTCGTTTAACGTTAAAGTCTTTTGACCTATCGACCAAGATAGAATACATCTTAGCGCGTAGACCAACAAACTCTAAGATAAGGGATGCATGCATCTCGTCTTTCATTTTACCAATCCGTTTTTTATTTTGTAATGACAAACATTGATGATTTCTCGGATAATCCGAGAAGTTGAAGAGATGCTTATCCTCGTTCATGTCAGCGTACAAATCTTCACATTCGATCGCATAAAGACAGTAGCAACCTGGCTGAATTTTCTTGGTGGTGCAAACTATGAAATTGGCGCCCCTGGTATTTTTTGTCCTCATCAATGGCACCATGAATGTCGCAAAACAGTTCAACATCCTAAAGGAAGTTTGCTTTTTCGAAGATTCCTTTGTATTTATCTTGCCAATCGACATACTGAATGAAAATAGAATATGTTTTAGGCTTCCTTTCTATTCTAACAGTTTTTAGGATTGTTTATTCTTGCCCATCGTGCTTTACTGAACAACTCAATGACACCATGAATGTCGCAAACCAGTTCAACATCCTAAAGTAAGTTTGCTTTTTCGAAGATTCCTTTGTATTTATCTTGCCAATCGACATACTGAAAGAAAATAGAATATGTTTTAGGCTTCTGTTCTATTTTAACAGTTTTTAGGATTGTTTATTCTTGCCTATTGTCACGGGCGGTGAGTACGGCTCAATAAGTAACTCCCGACTAAAGTTCACAACAGCAATATTTATATTTGTCCCCGGATTAGTTCAGGATCCCAAGCTATAATTGGAAGAGAACCGGTTAGGTATCATAGATGTCAAAGCACAATAGGAACAAAGAATTGGAAGTTAACGCCTTAAAACCTCTTTCCATAAACCAAGTAATTCATAAAACAAAATAAAGTCATTAGTATAATCTTCGTACAAGTTCTAGTCAGCCATTTCACCTAACCCTCCGCTGTTGGCTTCAGCGGAGTTCTCTGCTTCATTTAATCCATATACGCATATGCGTCCATATACGACTTGTCAATTGTACAATTACAGTGTCACACAATAAATCTTCCCAAACAGGAAGAACTTTCCTCGTTGAGAGGTAGTTTGAAGGACCCTGTTTTTTTCTGTTTCTCGAGTTTATATTCTCAGGTGAAATAAGAATTTATGCCTAGTGGCATTCAAAAGTTTATCTCATGACAATACCTCTACCTACGGGAAGTTTGGTCCCCAAACTAAAACTTTCGAATGTTAGTGTTATCACTGTCTTTAGTCGTAACCAACGTCTTGGAGGCTTCTCGGGGTGCACTTCGTAAATTCGTAGATTCGTAAATCGGGGCACTGAGGGTTGTCGAATTCTTACGGTGACCATAAGTCTTGTAGATAACGGCAAATATGGCAATCAACAAGACCAAAATTCCACCTCCAAGAATAATGGGCCACCATGCCTTGATCACTTCTGCGAATCCACTTTCAACTTGATTCGCCGTGCTTCCAGTTGAATCGATGGTCTCAGACACTGCGTTTCCTATTGCTTCAACCAAGTCTGAACCAGCGTGTCCTACACCTTCAACTGTTCCCTTTATGGCGTCATCCAATGACGAGATAACTCTGGAAGGACCGAAGTTAGACAAAATCTCTCCCAGTTGATGGGCAACGGCAGAAAAAATTCCAACTTGGTGCTTGTCCTTAGGTTTTACGTCCTCATATGCCCATCCAATTTCGTTCATTATGATTTGGTGACAATATCCTGTACGACAACAGGGGGAAAGCTTGGCCTTTCTTTCAGAATGATGTTTAGATGGTCTCCAACAATGTCTTTTATTTCTTGTAAGCTATAAGAATCATTGAGAGAACTCAGTGGTTGGGAAACCCTTTCAGTATTTCCAAGCGCATCGACCTTGAATTTTCCTTCGACGATTGTCGACAATATAGGTAAGGTTGTTTCGCTCCGAGCATCGAATTTTCGGACTCGACGTCAGCTCCTGCCTGTTAGTCAAGTCCATAAACCTTTAAATTTCATTGGAGCCGGCACGTTGCAAAGGATAATGTAAGTAGCACGTTTTATTTACTCGACGTGACCAAACTGTTGTAAAATTCTGGACAAGATCACACTCCTGTGTACAGTTTTTCCTGCTCAGCTTGTAGCTCACAAATCTGCTCATTCTCACTTGTAGAAGCTAACTTTAGGTTCAACATATGGCTCACCAAATGTCCTTCAATGATCGGTACAGTTCCGAGTGCCGAACTTTCCTCTGAAAATCTCCATAATTCTGGAAATTCATCGACCTCTCTAGCAGTAATGCCATCTCCAAACTCGACAACAACATACCCATTATCTAACTGATACAGTATTGGAATTTCACCAACAGGAAACGCCTTGAACGGAGTTTCATTTGAAAGGTCATAAATTCGCGAGACATGCCCTGCCAAACCTATTTCAGGAATTATAACGTAATTCTCAAGACGTCTTGCAGTAAAATTCCCAAGCTCCCTGAATGCTTCCTTCCTATGCTCGTGCTCGTAATATATCATGACCGTGGACCAATCAAGTTCGCTACCAACGTAAGGCCTACAATACTTAGTAGGTCTTGGTGGTCGGTAGAAAAAGAAGGTGTAATTCTTTATCCCATCTGTTGATGGAGAAAACTGCTCCATCATAATGAACATTTAATTGCCCGTGCTGTTTATGTTTCTAGCTTTTAATTGGTATTCCCTCTGGAGTCTTTTAGTCTTCATGTGTCTCTTGAGTCCTCTTTTGTTTAGTTTCCCTTCTGTTTTAAGTGTCTTTTGTATTCCCAAATTGCGTTTTATATGTCATTTGTAATTCCTCTATGGAAATTAGGATATGTTTATTAACTGTAAATTTTGTAGATAGAAATTAGTTCAACACTGAGAGACGTGAGTGAGTGTCTT
Source organism: Clytia hemisphaerica (assembly GCF_902728285.1). NCBI lineage: Eukaryota > Metazoa > Cnidaria > Hydrozoa > Leptothecata > Clytiidae > Clytia > Clytia hemisphaerica. Next base: position 282,845 of record NW_027104043.1, read on the forward strand.
GTGTGTGAGAGGTGCGTTTTACTAAAGTTTAATTTAATGTCGTTTTATTTCGGTTCTTTTTGGTTTTGTTACATTTTAAGTTGGTTCAAGTTCAAGAATTGGTGTTTGCATTTTACATTTTCTGTTCTCCATTTTCTGTTTGGTTTCCTTTGGTTTGGTTCATTTTTGTCCCTTAAGGCTGAGATATTTCGACCAGTCAAATTATTCAAAACATTTTCGTTCTCTCCACTCATACCATCAAAACTTTCACAGTTCGTTGGACCATAGTTGGTGGTTAAATTTCCTCTTCCAGTAACCTGGGCAGAATGGACTTCGAATTGGTACCTTCGTCTGTACTGTGCCTTGGGATACGGACGTCGAAATGGTCGAGGTTCTTTGGTCAAATAGGTTCCCTCTATTTCGTGAAACTCTTCCTGACCTACATAACGGTAGCCTTCATAGATCTTGAGGTTTGGGTCTGGTCTCCTAAAATAATGAAATAAGGTCTGTCTAATCCATCGGTCACAGGACTCCTCCGTGATCCCACGAAAATAACTCTGTGTGCTATATGGGCAATCCTTCCTCAAAACTTGATGTCGGCATACGTACAAAGGAAATTTCCTGATCGCAGGGTCATATTTGAACACTTTCACCTTTCTAACGACCATCTTAGCCGCCTTGTCTTCCTGGACTTTGCAACTTTTCAGGGACCTTGTCTTGTAAATTCTGAGCGATTTGGGGTTCCTGCAGTCGAAAATCTTCAGCGTGATGTTGGTAGATTGTCCAATAATAGTATGATTGGTTTTGTTTGTTTCAACCACTCCAAGTTTCCCCATAGACCGTGTTCGACCTGTATCGTTTGTTGCACTCGCCACACCGAACAGAGACATTAAAAATCAAATGACCATCATTAAGGCAGCAATGTTGCTTCTTCCAGCAGGGACCTGTTGCCTTTTCCAATAATCTTTGATCAAATCCGGATGAACGTCTTTCTTAAGTTCCCAAGTGTCATCTTCTGGACCATAGCCACTCCAGCGTATTCTGTACTTAACAGTTCGTCCACTCTTCTTATGACTGACAACACTTTCGACTTGGTATTGCCCTTCTGGTAATCGGGTCTCATTTTGTTGACCTTCAACTACGCTCTCGTGCATAGTTTCTTGAACTCTTTAAGCAATTTCCTTCTCCAATTCACCTTGCCTCAGGACTTCATTCTGTGCTTCTGAATCAGGGACTCCTACCTCGACCGTTGTCGGGCTGTGCCTCTTTAAACGATCGTAATGTATCCACTTCGGTCTTCCTTTCATGGCAAGCTGGTAGATCGGGTGTTTCACTTTCTTGATGATGAAAGGTCCCAACCAAATCTTTTCGAGCTTAAATGACTTTCATTTCGTGCGCTTTTGCTTTCGCACGAACACATTGTCCTCAACATCATATGGCGACTCGTATTGGACGTTCCGTTGGTGATCCGCCAGCTGTGACTTCTCAAGGTTTTCCTTTGACGCTTGCCAGAATTCACTTAAGGTTTCTTTTAGCCAACCTGCGTAGGCGGGTAGGTTCAAATAATCTGGGTCATCTCGATTAAATTCTGTATTGATTGGGAGTGTAGCCTCGTAACCATAATTCAGCAAAAATGGCAAAAAGTTCCTAGATTCATTCACCGACGTCCGATAGGCGAGCAAGATCATTGGCAAATATTTGTTCCAATCTTCCTGTTGTTTATCGGTATATTGTGCGAGGCTTTGGGCAACTGAGCGATGGAATCGCTCGCAAATTCCATTGGTCCTGCAGTGATAGGGTGTTGTGGTGATCTTCGTGATCCCAAGGATCTTATAAACCTCTTTCATTAAGTTTGATACGAAGTTTCCTCCATTGTCCGATAGTAGCGTCGTCGGCACACCGTGTCTTGAAATAATTTCATCGACCAGGATCTGGGCAAGGACAGGTGAATCGGTCCACAAAGGTGAGGATGTATTTGTTACTACTCAACATCATATGAAATGGACCAAGTATATCGACCGTCAAATCAACCCAAGGGCGGGTACATGGAATGCTTTGCAGAGATGCCTTCAATGATCTCCCTTTGTGTTGGCGGCATTCCTAACTTTCAATGTAACACACGACATCCTGGTACAAGCCAGACCAAAAGTATGTTTGCCAGACCTTGTTAACCGTTTTGCTTATAACAAAATGCGTTCCGCTGGGATGTTTATGGACGGAATCGATGATATCAGCCCTGGACCTCTGGGGTACCACGAGAGAGTGTACCACACTCTTTCCTCTCTTCTTCAGACGTGTCCAAACACCAGATTCATCTTGGGCGTACTCGTTGCGATTCCTTTCGATATGACTCATCACCTGTCAGTCGCGCTCTTGCTCTGCAGCTACTTCCGTCGTGGGCACAAGACGAATGCTTCCCACAAATGCCTCAGAAACAGGTTAAATAGGAGCACGGGACATCGCGTTGGCATCACTATGCTTTGCCCCTTCTTGTAGCGGATTTCAAAGGTATACTGCTGGAGCAAAACAGCCTACCTGGACAACCTTCCTGAAACGTCACGGAACCGGAGTGCATGCGTCAGAGGTTGGTGATCCGTGTAAACGGTAAAGAATCGGCCTTCAAGGTATAGGGTGCAATCTCTTATTGCATACACCAAACTAAGCAGCTCCTTCTCAGTAATCGTGTATCGGATTTCAGTGTCTTTCAAGACCATTCCCCCATACCTGATTGGTAGGGGTTTTTCTCCATCCGAGGTTTGAGATAAAACATATCCAATCGCCAACCCTGAAGCGTCCGTGTTGAGCACGAATTCCTTGTTGAAATTTGGGAATTCCAGTAACGGCAGATTCGTCAGTTTTTCAATCAGAGTTGCCCATGTCTTGTTCTGCTCTTCTCCCCACTGAAACTTCGGAACGCACTTGTAGAGCGGCCTAGCTATCTCTGAATACCCTGGAAAAAACCTTCGGTAATAACCAGTAAGACCAAGGAAGGCTTGAACCTGCTTGGTCGTTGTCGGCTTCTTGGCATCCAAAAGCTTTCTCACATTATCTACTTTGGGTTTGATGCCTTCAGTACTCACTTCATGGCTCAAAAAAATTTAGATTTGGGACGCAAAAATGGCACTTCTTCCGTTTCATCTTCAATCCAGCTTCCAGCAATCGTTGAAATACAATTTGGATGTGTTCGAGGTGCTCTTCAAAGGTTTTGCTATAGATGATAATGTCATCTATAAAGATGGAGACAAAGTCCAATAATCTTTCAAATTTACTGGGGCCATTTCACGGGCCATAAGGGTGCCGGACGTACTCAAATAACCCACGATGAGTTACAAAAGCCGTCTTTGGAATGCTTCTTGCCGTCAGGGGTACTTGGTGGAATCCACTCTGCAAGTCGCACGTCGAGAAATACTTGGCTCTGCCAAGCTGATCAAGCACATCATTCACCCTTGGAATAGGGTATGCATCTTTCTTTGTCACATCGTTGAGCCTACGATAATCAATGCACATGCGCATAGCCCCACATGCTTGGGAACTAGCAAAACGGGCGAGCTCCAACTTGACTGGCTTCTTCGGATAAATCCTTGCTCTTCCAGCTCCTTGATTTGCTTGTCAATCTCTGCGCACTTCGCCGGAGTGGTCGAATAGGTGCTTTGCTTGATCGGCTCAGCATCCCCTGTATCGATGTCATATTCCATTAAGTGGGTAGCACCAAGCTTCAGGTCCGAATCAGCGAAGACGTCTTTTTTTCTTTCGATCAAGGCTTCTAGCTTTCCTTTCTGTCCACCATCAAGGTCCTGCATTTCGTGCGTGTCATCTGCAACACCAATTTTCGGATCCTCAATTTCGTCACCAGGTTTCAGTTCAACTGCGTCCTCTGTCCGGTTAGAAATAATCAACCGTACACCCTCTGAGGACTTCATCAACACTCTGACATCAATTGATGCATAAGGTAGCGCCTCGATCTCCCTGAATTGCTTTGCGGGGAAACTCCACGCTGTGCTGGCTTGGGGAGGTAAGTACAGGCGGCGTCTAGCAACGGCTTGGGAAGTTGTTTCACGCTGAAATCCAACCTAAATTCTTCGTTGGCCCTTATGAAGCACAAGGCACTTTTCCCCTAGGTTGAGGATTGCTCTGTGTCTAGAGAGGAAATCTTCACCAATGATCATTTGAATGCTGCTTTCCTCCAACACCATGAACTTTCTGTTGAACTTCTCGCCGTCAATCACACTGTGTCAAGTTCAACTTCTTCCAAGGATTTGACGGATGTGCCACTAATCCCCCTTGCATTCTGGCTTTTCCTGACAACCTTCAGCCTCAACTGCTTTGCTAACAGTCCACTCACAATGCTGACTTGGGCGCCTGTATCGCACATAAGGCACTAACCATCTTTCCTTTGACCATCACCTTCACCGTCGGTCCAGCATGCTGGCTCTTCTCGACCACCTTGACTTCGGATGGTCGATTTCGGCACTGCCTCGCAGTGTGTTCTGGAACACACCACATTGCCAACAAGTTGGGGGAGTCTTGGGCATGCATTTGCACTATGTCCGCTCCCGCCACATGTCCAGCAGCCTTCTCTTGGTTGTCTGGCATTTTTCTTGTTTGATTCAGCCTTGAGGCGGTTGTTCTCCCTTAAAAGGGCTGCAATATCAGCTTCTTGGTTCGTAACCGCTGGCTGTCTCCTTGACTGCTGTAACTGCTCTTTAATCTCCGTCAGTTCAGACTGGATCACCCTGTATCGTTCATCCAATGGCTTCTCTCGTCGGATGGACTCTTTCAGCTTCAACGCCTTAACAGCTTCATGATACTTCTTGAACTGCCGGAGGTAAACATAGTCTTGCAGATCAGGTCGGATACAGGCAGTGAGGTAGTCCAATTGCGCGTTAGGATGGACGTCTAACTCTGTGAATAGCTCTTCCAACCTGTGGAGGTATTCAAGCAAAGGGGTAGCTCCTTGCTTGATTGTGTGCAGTTCTCTCCGAAGCAGGCTCTCATCTTCGGCATTGCCAAACATGTCCTTGACTGCTTCCTTTGCGGCATTGTAGGATTTCTTTGATTCTTTGGCGAGGCGATGATAGTATAGCTTTGGCCGTTTGTCTAACCTGGGCGGGAAGGCTGCCAGTTTCTCCTCCTCTGTCCAAAAACCCCAAGCGAGCCATCTCTTCGAACTCTCGAATAAAAGTTTTGCAAGACTTGCTCCCAGATCCATCGAAAACGGGCAAGTCTTGGTAGTGGACTTGGGGACTACTTATCTTTGCCATGGATTCTGACAAGGTTGTCTCCCATGTATTAACTCCTGAAGGCATTCTGGACGAACCATTTCTCGGGCTGCTTGAAGCATGATCATCTGTTTGATCGGCAAACGTCACTCGTGCACCTTGGGTTGCTTGTGGGGTCGAGTGACGAACTCTTGCTAGCTCAGTGATCAGCCGATCTGTTTCGGAGCTACCATCAGTGGGTACCAAATAGGTGGTCGAAAAAGGGTCTCCACCATCGTCAGTCTGTAGAGTGGTCCGCCTCGGACGCAAAGAGGGTGGGTCTTCGTCGAAGGAATACATACAGTTCCTCAGTCCCTACAAGGTTAAATGAGTAAACTCCTTTAAAGGAAGGTACCTCGAGTCCGTAGGTAGTCAACAAAACGCTAAATAAGTACTCGAAACAAGTACAAGTTAGCTAACGTTGACAACTGAGCATAAGCTAATAGGAAGGACTTACGATCAAATTCCAATGTGTAGATTTCGGTATTCCTTCAAATCCAAGGATCCAGAAACAGCTTGTAGTTCACCAAGAAGATCCTTTTGCTTCCTCTCCAAGCACTTGAGTCTTCGGATTTTCCTTTCCGTTGTCCGGAGCTCCCTCTCTTGCTTCGTGATCTCCTTCTTCAGCCTTAACTTCTTTTCCTCCTGGGGCAATTCTTTTACCTCCCTCAACACGTGCTCCAACAGCTTCTTCAGAGTCACTCCCTCAATTGAAAGGATCACCCGTCTGGTATTTCCCTGACCAGCGGGGTCTTATACCTGGTTCAGCATTTGGCGCAAACTTGATCTTGAGGTTTGTGGAGGTGGAGCAGGAGGTGGTGGTGGTGGTGGTGGTGGTTGTGGTGTTGGTATTGGTGTTGTTGTTGTTGGTGGTGGTGGTGGTGGTGGTTGATGTTGCTGTCGAGTTGGTGGTTGTGGTGTTGGTGGTTGTGTGGAGCGTGGAGCCGGCTTCGGCTTTCTGTCCTTTGCAGGTGGGTATCTGCTTCTTCGCTCCAGATGCAACTCCTCTTTGTAATTTCGGCACTCTTGATGCCGGTGGTACCTTTGATGGTGGTACTTGTGACGTTGGTTTTCTCGTCTAAAACGATGCTTTTCTTTCGAGCTTGTATGGCTTTCTTGATTTCAGAATTTCAGAACTCTGATTTCCATTTTTTTGTTATAAGTTAAAGCAGCTGAACGATCAAATGCAGATGATCTAACAGTCCACTTTTCACAAATTCCTCTGATAGTGTGGGCCAATGGTGAAATGATTGTGCACTTTTTGCAAAAAGCATGAAATTTTGCACAGACCTACTTTAGACCTAAATAAACGATTTCAGTCCGGGAGCCCAAAAAATTTTTGCCTTTTTTCCCCTTTTTCAGCCGATTTTCTGCTGACATCAGCTAAAAATTTTTGGCCCAGAGGTCATCTCTGAAAATATGGTCATATCATATATCGTTGGATCGGAAATTGTATGTAGATTCCAAAAAAGGATTATCTCATACCGTAAAAATCAAGCCAATAAAAGTTATTCATCCCTAAAGTGAGTGATGACGTCATCAATTTTTTTTGCCTAGCAGCTAAGTCTTTAAATATGGTCATATCATATACCGTTGGATTGGAAATGTTATGTACATTCCTAAAAAGGATTATCTCATACCGTAAAAATCAAGCCAATAAAAGTTATTCATCCCTAAAGTGAGTGATGACGTCATCAATTTTTTTTGGCTAGCAGCTAAGTCTTTAAATATGGTCATATCATATACCGTTGGAATGGAAATTTTATGTAGATTCCAAAAAAGGATTATCTCATACCATGAAAATTTAGAGAAAAAGAAATATTAATGCTCAATGTGAGCACAGTATTTCTGTTAGTAATTGGGCTTAAAATTTGTAACTCCCACTTTAAGCTTCTTGAAGAATATGAAACATTGTTACATACAGTAATTCTTGTACAAAATGCTAACGGGCAAATTATCGATCTTTTATACACTTCTATGTCTAAATAACGGACGATCATGGTCGATCGTGATTCATCTTTTGATCTATATAACGTTAGAAAAATATATTAAAAATTTCAAGAACGACTGTATTCACTTCATTGTAATTAAAAATTTCGTTTTTAAAATCTAGAGTAGATATATAAACAAAGTAAAAAGTAAGATAAACACCTTTAATACATAGTCATAAAGGCTTTTGACCAGCGACTGAGTCGATTCAAGACCGCTGAAAGGTCGTGGGATGACTAAAACGACAAATATACTTTCCCTATGAGAACCAACAAACGATAAAACGAACAACCTAGAAGGGTATATCTTTTTTCCTAAAATAATGTAAACAAACTTCAAATACCTAAACTGAAACACATCTTATAATTGCAGTCAATCTCGCTCGCATTCCTTTACACCTGCAAAGTTCAGTACACAAGAATCCAGAGGATACACATTTACAACGTCCCTTAATCCTTTCTCTAGATCACACGAACATTTAATCAATTGTCTGAAAACAGGAAGATCTGTCCAATTCGGGATGTAACTTCCATTTCGCACGTTCCATCCCCAATCTGCCGGAGATGGAAGCATCTGATAAGGATTTATTGATTCATACCATGCATAGCCAGCCATAAAGCACGCACGCATAACTTGTTTTAACAAAGATGTACTTCTCGGCGGGATGGAATCGATCGAACGTCCTTTTGCAGAAGAGATCTTTACGGCATTCATTTGTTGTGAGACAGTTTGATGTTTTGTTGTAAAGTAGTAATGTGAAGCGATCGATAATAGGCAGTGACTCCTCTACGTCGGATAGTGATGGCCAGTTACTCAGCTTTTCGAAAACAGAGGTTATTTCTTCGAACGACTCCCAAACTTTCCATGCTGAATCCTTTGAAACACGTGAGAAAAAAGATACTTGATCGCAGCCTGTAAAGGCATGGAAAAATGGAAGTGCTAAGGCTTTCAACTGACCAATTTTAGAGAATATTTTGTGAGCTGGAATAAAATGCCGGTGCTTCCCCGTTCCAAAATCGACCCATAACTCTTCCAACTGTTCTTTCAAGCGGGCGAACACGGAGACTGCAACATCTCTATATCCACGAACAACAATCTTCTTTCGGCCTTGTAATGACATGTCGCTTTCATCAGATGATTTAATGACATTGCTGTTACTTGGTGACAATACTTTGTTTTAGCGACATCATGACCTGATAACATTGCTTCATTTCCTGATGATGTCACTCCGCTACTTGAAAGAGCTTCTGTCCAGCCACTATTCTCTAGAAATCACCTATACATCCCATCATGACCATCTCGATGTGTAACGCCCCGAGCATCAATACCAGTTTCTTTTCACCGTATAGCGAAGGATGATGCCACTGGATTTTCTTTTCGATCGCGTACAAAGGCTGGTCAAGACCAATCACTGCTGCTTGTTCAGCAAATACTTGATTGTAGCTGGTGACTTGGAGTCGTCTCGTAGAATCGGAAGCATAGCGGGCGTATCTTTGCTTTTGATTTACTGAATGATAAACAGCCCATGATGATTTGCTAAGATTGTCAAGCCATTTTTGATCTTCGCTATAATGACTCCTGCTATTATAAGCTGTCCAGCCTTCAAATTGAGCAAGAAGCCTTTCTTTGAAGCGAGTGCTGTGCTCCCTTGTTTCAACAGTTACACCAAGCTTGGCAAATTTCTTCTATGAAAGTTACAACTTCAGCGAATGCGATTCCACATAGCTTGTGATGAAGTTCTGAATAACAACCACCAAGTTGTTTATTTGTTCTCTTTCTATACGGATCAGTTTCGATGGTACATGGCATCCTGAGCAATCATATCACCATTTTGAAGCTTTGCGTAGAGAATGGAATCATCGAGTAGCTTTGCACTGGTTCGAACACGATGGTCAAGTCTATATAATTGAGCCAGATGCAACTCCCCTTTTTCTGTTCGTTACAAAAGAAACACGTGGCAATTTGAGATGGTTGTTGAGATTGAGACTGTTGCCGTGTTACTAAAGATAAAAAACATTATAAAAACTTGACAAATTCGTGCAGAAAAAATAAAATTAACCCTAATAAACTCGAAAAGCTAAAAAACAACGGTCAAAATAGGTTAGAAAATTTAAAATTAGTTACTTCATTTAGTTAATTAGTACCTCTGTCTGTCTTGTCAGATTTCTGGTATTTCTGTATCGCCTTGTTTTAAGCTTATCGTTGGAGAAAAATTAAAATTAAAATTAGCTTCATTTCTGATTAGTGAAATGCAACTACCTCTTTCAAATTGTCTATGTCTAGAGGCACTAGTAACATGTCTATTGAATCAAACTTTGCTATTCTTTTCGCTAGTTCTTTGTATGCTTGTTCTTTATAGCTGTCAAAGCTTTTGATGATGACTGAAGTTTTTCATCTGTGTCAGTTTGACAAATAAAGTAACTGCCCCAGCCCTCTCTCTTTACCATCACTTTCATCGCGTTTGGAACTCTTTGGGCTTGATCCACCAGGATCAGCAATTATAACATTTCTTGTCTTTGACATTGTTATTGTTTATTTCTGTATCTACATTTTTCTTTATCTAGCTCCTAAAAGAAAGATAAATAGAATGTAAAAATATACTTATGTTCTGCTCTTGCTCCAAAGATAGGTTCAAATGGTAATCGCAATCCAATAGCATAGCTAAAGACTTGATGAAGCTAAAGACTCTAATAATCTATAAAGGAAGATTATGAAGTACAATAAAGATATTACAATCATCCCTCAACATTTGCACCCCCCCCCCCCATTAACACCAAAAATTCACTTCTTTATCGGAAATACCGTGCTCACATTGAGCATTGATATTTCTTTTTCTCTAAACTTTCAAGGTATGAGATAATCCTTTTTTGGAATCTACATAAAATTTCCGATCCAACGATATATGATATGACCATATTTACAGAATTGGATGCTAGGCAGAAAAATTTGATGACGTCACTCACTTTGGGAATGAATAACTTTTATTGGCTTGATTTTTACGGTATGAGATAATCCTTTTTTGGAATCTACATACAATTTCCGATCCAACGATATATGATATGACCATATTTTCAGAGATGACCTCTAGGCCAAATTTTTTTAGCTGATGTCAGCAGAAAATCGCCTGAAAAAGGGGGAAAAAGGCAAATTTTTTTTGGGCTCCCGGACTGAAATCGTTTATTTAGGTCTAAAGTAGGCCTGTGCAAAATTTCATGCTTTTTGCAAAAAGTGCACAATCCCTTCAAAATCTTGCACCATTGGCTTACACTATGATGACCTCAAGCTATTATCAAAAACTCCTGAACCAGAGGGAAGATTCCATAGTTAATAATAGTTGTTCGTTCAACCAAAACAAAGATCAATCAACAAAATCCAAGCATGTTTGATCAAGCGAACTTTTCTTGAAAAGTTTCAACATGTTTGTTCATCCGTGCAAACATTAAACAGGCTTTCCAGTTTCTTGCAAGTCATGTAATAAACAAACAGTTCGGTCTTAAACAATTCAACGAAAACTTCGTTTCTCCCATTCAGCATGGATTTATGTACATTAGTTGAATGTATGTCTAATGCCCGCAAAAATCGATACCACTAACCAATTTTCATAATAAATGTCAAATCATCTTTCATATTAAATGTCAACCAACAACAGCCACATTCATTCCAGTTTCACAATGTCAATGTCAATAAACAGTCACATTAAATTTTAATACGGTGAGATTCAACGGTTAAGCTAACCAAATCGAAGTTACTACTCGATGCTTTCCTGACCTATCCCGGTTGAGCCCCCATCTGTCACGGGCGGTGAGTACGTCTCAATAAGTAACTCCCGACTAAAGTTCACAACAGCAATATTTATATTTGTCCCCGGATTAGTTCAGGATCCCAAGCTATAATTGGAAGAGAACCGGTTAGGTATCATAGAAGTCAAAGCACGATAGGAACAAAGAATTGGAAGTTAACGCGTTAAAAACCTCTTTCCATAAACCCAGTAATTCGTAAAACAAAATAAAGTCATTAGTATAATCTTCGTACAAGTTCTAGTCAGCCATTTCACCTAACCCTCCGCTGTTGGCTTCAGGGGAGTTCTCAGCTTCATTTGATTTGCCATTATATCTAACCCTCCACTGTTGGCTTCAGCAGAGTTCTCTGCTTCATTTAATCCATATACCCAAATGCGTCTTTATACGACTTCAAGACCGATGACTACCAGGACGTTTTGATTCTTTAGTGATTTTGGATCGACAATGCTCGTTGGAATGATTAAACTTCATGTGTTTTCTATTTTTTCTCCAGTTATGGAATTCAACGTTGTGTCGGTAACGTGTGTTAGAAATGGTGCTATTTCTGCAGCATCCCAGATATATTTGTTTAGTAGTGAGTGTGCTGACCCAGTGTTGATTAGTGCCATGTATGGTTTTGTTTCACCTTCACTATTGACAGGTAAACTGGTTGTGATTCAATGTTTCTTTTCTTCATCTCTTTTATATTTATACCGCAAGTACATCTCCTCATCTTACTCTGTTTTTATGGAAGTGTCCACGTTTCTTGTTGTGATGCAGGTACGTGAATATGTACGTTACAATTCTTTTTCGTTTGCATTGTTTGCTGTTTGTTGACAGTCTCCTCCATCAATCGTCTCGCATGGAGTTCGTTTCCTCTTTATTGTGGGAAACGACAAGGCGAGAAAGTAAAAATAAAACATTTTAAAAAACGTGATTAACAGATTATAAAATAAAGTCTAAAGGAACGACTCAAAATTCAGGAAGCAAATGAAGTTCACTTCAACAAAACAAAACTTATCTTCCCAAATGAACAAATGAAGACTCGACCATTGTTGAATAGACAACGTTCAAGGACGCGCAAGAGAAATGGCGTCTTAGAAAAATCATCACAATCTGACAATTTAAATGGTGAATTTACCGTTAGTGCACTACGTACCGAAAACAACTTTTGATTTCAAAATTAAATAATTGATAATTGAAATTTACTTTCAGCATAAATGAAGAATGAAATGCTATTTATATGAAGCAAACAGCTTAAATTTTAACCTGGATCCAGAGACAATTTTAGAAGGAATCACGTTCGGCCGGCTTAAGGGTGTGATTTCCGATGGAAACATGCACATGGTAGATATGAATTATAGTATTGTAATATCGTGATGCTGACCCACGTCTAGGTCTACACCACACTATTAACGGGTGGAGAACTAGTCCGAACATCAAACAGAGAAGGGGAGACTGTAAGTATTTCTGTGCATGTTAGTTACTATCTTACCTGCTGCATATCCAGAAAACACCTCCTGCTATCATATCCGAAACTAGACTCCCAGATCAGGCGATCTGAGCAAAGCAAAACACTTTCAAGTTTACTCAGCCGTAACGAGGGCGTTACGGGCGTGAAGGGTGGTTTCTGGGCGTAGTAACCCATTCCCGCCCTGTTTAACAGGTTGGGAGCAGTTTTCCCCTAATACAATTCAAATTTATACCTGGGATGACGAGGGCATTTCCGTCTGATCCAGTACAATAGCAAATTCTATATAATAATCTTAAAAATACTATGAAAATAAACATTAAATAATGTAAACTCTAATAATAAATACTATTCATATTATGCACATAATATAAGGTTAACTGTTTAAATAACAAAATTTTTTTTTTTTTTGTAAGAACATATTTATCTTATGACCTACGTAATATGAGGTGTAATAAGGGAGCAGGGTGGACATTTTTCATTCCACATAACATAAACCATATCATTCCTATTCCATCGGGTCTCAACGACCCCAAAATAGTGACATTTTACGTGCAGAGGCTAGGATAAAAATTGTCTGTTGTCTATGGTGATGGCTGATTGAAAATTAGGGCTGAAAACATGGTAGCGACTGTTGTTTTTCCCGTGTGAAAGTTATTCGGTTTTCTGAAAAACATCTCATTTTTGTTGTGCTGTTCGGTATTACTTGTAACTGGTAATTGGTGGTATTTGATTGGTAGATTCCTTTGGACCAATCGTTGTGAATGTACGGAGAATGTAGTGTCTTTGGCAGTAATATATATTTCATTGTCTTTTTGGATACCAATGGATATGGAGCGAACCTGCAAACTGATTTTGCTTCCAGTTAATGGGCGTTGGGACGCCGTGTGGTCCTGTGCCACATGCCATGTCACCAACCTGGCGATCTGTCCAGGGTGTTTAAACTTTAAACTCGTTGACAATAAAAACGGATCCGTCACGGCTACCAGATGTTGCAGCCAAGTTTGGCGTGGTGTCGACGATTTCATTTGCTGCTATTGCGTCCCGGTGAGTGGTTTATTTTTTCCCTCTTTTTCCTTCAGGGGGTTCATCCATCGTAGGTCCTTCTGGGTTGGTTAAGGTTAGTCTTCGTCTTGGTATTTCTGTTTCCTAGCCTGACATCCAGCTCCATCTAACTTATTTCAATCTATTCCACGGCCCTCCTCCTTTTTACCTATATTAATAGACTTCCCTTCCCCTTGTAGGTGAGATTTAGTCAAGGCTGATAGAAGAAAGTACGTGTCTTATGGTTATCGCTTGCCTATGAATTTCCAGTCAGGCTCTATTCTATATCTATTTTTTTATATTCAGGTCGATTAATTTCTAAATATCGCTGACGAATTTCACAGCTCAACTTGTCACTACAAGGTAAAATTTTGGATGTGTTAGAGGCACACAAAAAAAGGCTTCCCACAAAATAGATTTCTCTCAGTTACTGTCTACGTATATAGAATAACTCAAAATGCCGTTATATAAGAAAAATCTATTCCTTAGTGCCTGTGTTCCTGTCCCGATTATACCCCCGTTTCGTATCAAATGTGTAGGTAAAAAAAATTGAATGTAAAGTTTCAAAAAAAATTTTTCTTGTAGACCCAGGCAAAATTTTCTCGAATTCCAATAAAAATTTCTCTTGGGGATAAGAACACACGGTGTGTGAAGGATGAAGGTACACTATCAAACGCAAAATTAAAAAAACTATTCAGCTCAATTCCCAAAACCTTTAGACACGTTCAAATTGGATTAAAGAAATAACTATACGTACACCTCTGTGTCTTTTCTGTAGCTCCACCTTTGTGCTTCAAAAACTGCAAGTAATCGTAATTATTATTATATTTATAGGCAATGATTGCTCTGTATTTACTTATGTTGTTTTTCTTTTATTGTTCAGGTAACTCACGAAACGGAGCCGACGACTAATGTTCATTTTCTATACTAATAAAATATATAACCAAAATTGAAATTGTTGTTTAGTTTCTGCCGAAAGGTGTGTGTACAAAATTTAGATATAATTTAATCACTTACCCCTGAGTTCCTCGTCTTTCGCCTGACGTTATGGACGTATCCTCGGCGGATATACTTACGTATTTTCTTGTACGAGCGCCTCTCTCCTCCGGAACGCATAATTGGAGGCCTAGCAGACTCCAAATAGCGCCGAAAGCGGGTTGAGGATAATCTTCCATCGTAGATTTGACCGAGGCCAACTGCTGCCTCAACCCTCTCGAACCATAGCCTATTCACCGCCACTGTCGCATCTGCTTCCGTGATTCCTATCTTATTGGGTAAAAAAGGAAGCAGTAGCTCGTTGACGAGCTGTAAATACGAAACTGAGAAAAGCTATTTTAGTATTAGTTCAAACATTTTGTTTTCCACTCCCCCGGGGGCACAATCACTGTTGTCCTGTGGAACTCTATTGCGGAACATAGCCATCAATCTGGTTAATCCAGCGGGACTCGAAAAAAGAGTTGAGAAATCGTTCCCACCCAAGAACGGACAAACCTCTTCCCAAACTGCTCCTTGTCGTGCCATTGTGATAGAAAAAACGTTTCTTCGGTTTAATAGTATACTTATCAGTTGTAATATCGTCGCGTTGAAAACTACTGACCCTAATTCTCGACAAAGGCCGTGCTCCAACTGACCTTTCTAGGTCACTATTTTCTCAATCAACAGCTACCAGTGTGCCAATCTACTCGGGAGTGTTTTAAGTGTTTGGTTGCTATTCTACTACCACAAACTGGGTTGTTGGAGCCGTCTTGTTTGTTTCGTATTTTATGTATAATTTAAAAATGGAATATGAAAGATAGAAAAACGACTAAATATTTACATTCCTTGTAAAATCTATTTAATATCCAACTCTAAATAAAGAATGAATAAATAAAATAAATTAATGCGAACCTAGTTATCATTTCCGGTGAAAAGAGTCTGGGCGTCGAGATACGTGGTCGCCTTGTTAAGATGTCTGTGGTCTATCTGGTCGCTTTTACTGGGGTTCTCTCTTGGTCGCATATATTGGGAATGGTTCAGTCATTGGAAAAGGTTCAGCCATCCTCTTTTCTAGTGTCATCGGGGAATCCGACCTTTCAGGGATTTCAGCTTCTGTTTTCTCCTCTAGTGTTAGGTCCACTCCCTGTCTGCAACCTGCACAGACGCAGTTTCCAAGGTGTCCCGTTGCCCTCAGGTAGATTTTGTAACCCCGCAATGGCAGCAAAACAACCCAGATGAGCAGACCCGGAATACCCCCGAATATCTCCTTAAAAACGTAGGAGAAACCCGTTAAGGAATTCTTGACCGCTGTAACCGTACTGTCTATCACATCTGAGGTACCCTCGCCTATCGCTTTGACAAGGCTTGCTCCTCCATTTCCGGCGTCATTGAAGGTACCCTTCAGTGCCGTCCCTAAGTTAGATATTACCTTGTACCCTGCATGTGGCCCTTGCGAGGCCCAATCCGATTCCCTCAATTATTGACCCTGTGTTGGTCGCACCTTGGTGGAGTTTAACTAATTCTCCAAGTGTAAATTCAATTTCTGCCATCATTTGTAGTAGACTAGGCTGATCTAGTATAACCGGGTTTTCTAAGACGATCTTTGTGTTGAATCCTCCTTGAGTTTAGGTTTTTCTTTCTTCGTTCGCTTGCTGGGATCGTTGCATATTTTCTTTCGCGGTCTCCTGGGCCAAACGAAGGGAGGTTATCAACTGTTCCTTCTGTTCGGCTAATTCTCCCTCTAATTCAGTTGGTGGTATAAGTGCTACGTCTAGGGGCACACTGGGGTCGTGACCGTGGAGTAAGAAAAAGGGAGTTTCTTTGGTAGTGGAATGGAGGGTAACTCTATAAGCGAATAGGGCAGAGTTAATGTGGGTATCCCAAGCGTCCTGAAATGCGTCAGTGAACTGGGCGAGTGTATGGGCTAAAGTTCCATTATACCGCTCTACCAGTCTGTTTGTCGCTGGGTGATATGCTGTGGTAAGAATCCTCTTAATTCGCAAAGCAGTGCTGATTTCGGCAACGAGCCTCGCCAGGAAATTCATTCAACGATCCGAAAGAAGCTGCCTTGGGGCGCCAAACCTACAAACGATGCGCTCTCCACGGGAATAAAGCGGGTTCGTGGAGGTCAAAATTCTTGCAACGTTACAAATCATTTTCAGAAGCTCGTTTTGGGCTCAAATGAAGCGAATAACTGATTAGAATAAGATTCAGTCTAGGCAGATGTTTTTTCATTTTGAAATTTTGCGTAATTCGCAAAAATCCTTAATTTTGCGCTAGTTTGATGACGTCATAAAAATTGAAATTCAAATAACTTTTGATAGAATCATCAAAATAATTTCAAACTTTCACCAAAGATGCATATTATTAATGTTTTCAGAATTAAATAAACAAAATTACTACCGCTATATCTACGTGATCTGTCAAGATCCTGAGCAATACTCGCTGCACCTCATACTCGGTAGTGTCGCACATCTGGGCAAGGAGGAAGATGAGGAGTTCTTCGTAAACCATGACCCTTGACTCTAGGAGGAGTCAATGATGTTCGACGTATGGTCCTCCTCAGACTCTGCAATGTCGTCTGGTGCTTGCATTACAAGAAGCGACATTAGACGGAAAACATTTACTGGGCAGTTAAAACCCAGGAATGTTCGTTTTCCCAGTAGGTGCGCTCGTCGGTGGACACCAACGAAACTCGGTTGCAGAAGGAAAAACACCATTGCGAAAACAAATAAAAAAACAGAAAAATAACATTTCCCTAGAACTTCTTTTGTTTTTTCTGAAAACGTATGAGGAAACTGTAAGAAGATTTCAACTATGCGATTATTACAAACGGATTAAAATTAATCTTTTCGAGAACAGCAGGTGTCAAACACCGTTTAACTACTGGGCCGTGCACTGTTCGTCAGTGGCCACTGGACAAATTCAACAATGCACATTCGTTAACCCGTTTCTTCCTATTTACATTTAAGTACACATCAGTTAAACCGCTTCAACTCATTCGTGTTTATAAGCCGTTTAACCATCAAAACAAACCACAATAAACAAAAAAACAACATATAATATAAAATAAAAACGTACACATTACTGTCTTTCTATGTAAAACGTTGCTCGTCTAATAGATTCAAGTCTCTATTCAGCCGTTCATGATTTAAGTGCTTTCGTCGTCTTAGGTTCTCCACCTTATTTTATCTTGGCACCGGTGGTTCAGGTACGGGTCTAAGGGCTGTAAAGGGCTAGCTATGTCAATCCTTCTTAGAACGGGCGTGGTACATCATATAACCCCGTCTCATGTACAGGGGGTACATCGCCCTGTAACGACGTTTCCGAGCCAGCAGATCCCAGACAGTTTCCACATGTCCTATAGCCGCAAATTTGTCCCATTATCCTAAGGTAAACAACATACACCCCTAACGGAAGCAGTATAACCCAAATTATCATTTCGGGTATTCCACAAAATATTTCCTTGGATACAAAAGAGACTCCCGTCCCGTCCCATTTTTTACTGCTGTACCTGTCGATGTTATGAGCTTACCCCCGGATTCCTCAATGGCTGTAATGATTTTTTCACCACCACCTGCGCCGCCACTAATGGTATCCTTGATAGCGCGGCCTAAACTCGAAATAACCTTATCACCTGTATACCCTGCAGCTTCCAGAACTGAAGCTAATCCCATGCCAATACCTTCAGCAATAGATCCTGATCCACTCGGGCTACCCTGCATCTTAATTAGTTCTTCTAACGCGCATTCCGATTCGGCTACCATTTGCAGCAAAATTGGTTGGTCCATGATGACAGGATTCTTGAGGAATATCTTTGTATTGAAACCCCTAGGAGGTCGTACCAAGTGCGGGAAGAGAACCTTGTCTCGTATTCTGCTACCTAGGAGGTCAATACGGCTGCGTTTGTCGATATGGTACGCCTTATCATCTTTTACTATGAGCATGGTATGTTTTTTACACTTAGTATAATTAATGGACCTAGATCACGCCAGCAGGTTCCTACCTATTCTTAGGGAGAGAGTCATGTTGTTTCTTTTAGTGGTCACTGGGAAGTGCTGATAACACTTCCCATCTAGTTTCATACCCAAATGGACTTTATAATCAGTAACGATCCTACATTTATAACTTACCACTGCTTCGCCTATACTTTTAAGTACCTCGCCGTTTTCGTCCGTCATTAAGTTTTGTGACGTTGATGGAAAGGTTTTCAATGCCCAATTTTAAAAGCTTTTTATGTTTTTATTTATTCAGCAAACCTGATGCCAAACTGCTCTAAAATGACTAAACATTGTGTCGACAGTCACTGCGAGGTGACTTTCTAGTAGTAATTGTTGGTCCTTTTTACTTTTTCGGGCAAATTCTTCCTTAATATTTTTGAAGGCTTCCCGTTGCTATTACTCACCTTTCATTTAAAAAATTACTGTCTTTTGACACTGAATTACATGCCCGTGTTCTTTTCTGGACCGACATTTAAATTTCCCCTCACCCAAGTCCTCGATATGTACGTCGGTGTATCGATTTTGGGCAGTGGCTTTGGCCGGACCTTTTTTCTGGCTTAAGAATGGAGAAGTAAGGCAGCTCCTTCCCTCCACTATTCTGGGTGTTCACAGTTGGGGCTGTGTTCTCTGATAGCTCTTGCTATCCCACCCGAAGCCCCCAGAGTCAGGGTACGACAATGGTGGTTCTGGTTATCAACTCGATATCAGCTCCGGCACTAGGCAGTTATGTTTTGTCAGCTTTGCAACATCTCTGGTACGCGGCGGGAATGCATTGTCAACTCGGCAACATCCCTGGCAAAAAAGCAACAGAGGTATTGTGCAGTCGTCTCAACTTTGTTGTGCCACTGGTTAACACAATCTTCTGCCAATGGATGCTATCGTGCACCGTTTAGTGTCGTCATCGTAGGTGCAGTCTCGCTTTGATATTATGATGGAAATAAATTTGAATTCAACTGATCGTGCTACTGCATTCGGGGCAACTGATGCGCCACAGGTCACGGCCGCAGTGAACAAGAAGCGAAATCCGTGCAAATCACTCTTTCTAAAGCTCGGCGCATGGAATGTAAGAACAACCAACGACAGCAATTGCTCGATTCGACCTGAACGTGCCACAGCCATCATTTGTAAAGAACTCGACAAAGCATCTATAGATATTTGCGCGCTAAGTAAAGTTCGACGTCCTGGAAATGGAAATCTTGTTGAGAAAACCCGTACAATTTTTTGGAATGGAGGTGAGAGAAAAGAAGCTGGTGTAGGTTTTGCAATTCGCAACGAGCTTATCGGTAAATATGACCTTAACCCAATCCCAATAAATGATCGGCTTTCGACGATACTGTGATGCCTAAAATAATATTGGATCGTTTGGCTCTGATGTAGAACTTAGCAATCCTCAATTTTAAGAAATCATTATATCCCTGAGCTGGATATTTAATAAATTGGACACTGGTGAGCTAAGTAGGCTGTTATTTCTAGTTCTTCTTTCAACATGATCTCATAATTATCTAGTTATAAGGATAAAAAATATTTTAGTTTCTCTGCTTCTCCTTCCGTAGCTCTGCCGTCTGATGTTTTTCGTGTCCACTCTCTGACTGTTTGGGAGTAAATGAATTTCGGTATTTATGGACTAGCTCTGAATAGAGTATTGAGAAGAATGGATCTAGAGCCTTGGGTTAATTGTCACACTGGACAAGTTGCAAGCGTGCATTCAGATGGTGAATACACTCTTCTCGAGATGCATAAATTTATTGTTGTCCTCGTTTTCAAACAGATTTCATTGCTATAAAATTACATATTCACAATGATAATTGTGTTGTTTACACCTCATGAGACATTTTGAATTTCAAGTACTTTTAATTTAGAGTTAATGTTTGCCTTTTGGGAATTTAAATTGGTTTAAATGTATAATTTCATGCAATGAAATCTGTTTGAAAACGAGGACAACAATAAATTTATGCATCTCGAGAAGAGTGTATTGCGGTTAGACTTACTCACGAGTCCGAGGCTCATAAATGTTTTAGTGATACTGCTTGCGTCGCTGTATTGAAGGGCTGAATTGTGGTTTGGCTGACTCATCTGTAGTTCATCAATGTTTCACATACTTCCCCCCTTAGATTTTACTAGTGTTAAGTATTTTACTAGTACACTGCCACATCTCCATCATTTGTTTAGTGACGTCCTCGTTACTAAATTTAAATCGTAGCAAAGTGTAAAGTGTATGAAATTCGTCACCATACACATTTTACATTTCAATTGTCATTATTTTCAGTTTTTGTCAAACTCGTTTTCTTCATGCGCACTATTTCATATTTATCATTTTCCAATAGTCTAAATTCAAAAGTGTACTTCACATTCTCTGAAGTACATTTCCACGCGCATCAAGTTTGTCAATGAAATATAACGTAATCATTTTCTCGTTTTCTTCATTATTTATCGTCATCCATCAGCAATAAGTTAGTTCTATCCGGATTCGAAAAAGTTGATCCCCGCTGCATGACAAAATAAATAGGATGTATCGCCATATTCGAAAAAAAATTAACGCGCTCAACTTGAGTAATGTCACTTGCCCAGTTTCGTGAGACTACTGTGGGCTTTGCAGTCCCAATTACAAAAGAAATTCATGTTCACGTTTTACGAGTATTTTCCTCGTAATTTTCATCATAGTTTTTGACAATCAAAACCATTTTCTATTAATCATTTTTATAAATTTCGTCTCTGCTACAGTTCATACCATTTCACTTTTTTTTTTTTTTTTTTTTTTTTTACATCAATGTGCTTCTATTTACAAAATACTCCTAGAAAATATTAAACAATTTAGTGTTCATTTTCCATAATGTAAATGAATTCCTACAAAATAAAATGTTAAATACTTAGTACCTGAAGTTAAATAAGTTAAATATCATCAAAATTTTAAACAAGCATAAATTAAATGTTAAAATACTGAGTATCTGAAGTTAAATATTAGACTAAATATAATTAAATTTTAAACGAGTATACTTTTTTTTCTATATAATTTATACATAAAATGACTTCGCTCACACACAAAATAACAAAATTTCTTTTGAATCAAAGTCTCTCCATTCACAAAGGCCGGTCCGGCCATCTGTCATCAGTAAAAATATAGATTTTTTCCCATCGGTGTAGGTCAATAATGTGGGGTTTTTCGCAATAAATTAATTTCCTTCTTGCACCTTGAGGTGGTGGGTTGTAATCCTTCCGATCTCGGATGATCGTTAAGTCATTTTCCATCAACGCCAGGTTTGAGACTTCTCTTGGTCCTTCCTCCTTCATTATTTTGACAATGAGGGTTCCAATATCCATACCAAAAATGTGGACGATTGTCGGTTTGACCTGTTTCAGCCATCTTTATACATGATGGGGGCTATTTTTAGCTGGCAGTGGTAAAAATATACCCTTCTTGCAAGGTAGCCGTCCCACCACGTAGTTACATCATTTGGCGGATTTGGATGATAAGAAGTAAGATCATTAGCTGCTCTCACTAGCAATCTACGTTGGTTTTCAATAGTCAGAGTTTTTGCAATCTTTTTCTGAAAGTCTCTAATTTCCATATGCATTAGCTTCACAAAACATAATGTTCGTAATTTCAACGGACCCGATCCAGTACCTATAAATGGTTCCATAGCGATATTTTCACTCATACTCTATATACCCAACTCGACAAAACAAACAACAAAGTTCTTCTATGTACAGTAAAGTGAATTTTCAACGAAAAGGTGCAAATATATACAGTTCTTTTTCTTCTTTAAATTGAATTTTGGTTTAAATCAGTGTAGAATTCGAATACGGCATTTAGCATTTAAGCGTTTGTATTCAGCGGTGTCATTTTTACGTGTTGTATTCGATTTTGAGTTGAATATTCCCAATGCCATAACACCTGGTCTTGTTTCGAGGAAAGGATAAGCAACCTCTCGTATTGGAAATTCGAAAATGACAATGCGTTTTGTTCGACTAGATAGCACTTTTCCCGTTCTGAACATGATTCCGGTCTGTATTATTGTGGGTGATCGAGTCAAGTTCATTTTTGTGACTGGAACAGTCGTCTTTGTAGATGCTCAATCCGTATAACGTCAACGTAGCAACTGTCACCATCAATGGAATGATCAACAAAACTCTCCATGCTTTAAAATCCGACTAGGCTTCTCAAAAGAACCGGTCACAAAACTTTTCGATCTTTTGTTGCTCATTATAGTCTTCCTCTGGAAATCGATGATAGCTCCTTCCGTTTCTAGTATGTCCACTCCAATGACCACATCTGCTTCTAGATCTGAAACGACGAAAAATTCATAGTTCTTGAGTGAATTTCGATCAGTGATACTGGCAGGAATGAATGCACATCCTTTGACTTCTATTGTTTCCCCTGTGGCTGAGTAAAGTTCTGTTTCAATGTCATTGGTCAAAAACGGTGCTATTTATGCAGCCTCCCAGACCGCTTGATTTAGGAGCGTAAGCGTTGATCCCGTGTCAACGATTGCCAAAAAGGGCTTTGTTTCTCCTTCCATTGCCATGAATACTTCTGTCTTGATCCCACATTTCTTTTCTGTTTTTTCAGCAGATTTCCTTGAAATTGTTAGTACCTGTCCTTTTGGATGCTTTCTTTTTCTTTTTTGGTAAACGTACGTGAAAACATCTTTAGTGGATGGTTCTACTTTCACTGTGTCACCTACACGTCTGAGAACGGGTTTTCCCTCAACGGTCGTAAAGGGCTCATTTTCAGTTTTTTCAAAACTGCATGTACTTCCACCATATAAACATACCTTTTTTGGGCTTTTTTGGAGAAGCTTAATTTAGCCGTCATGAATGTGTCCTCTCAGATGTCCCATAATGCACCAAACTCGAAAGATTTGGTAAAATCCTTGAAAATCCGCCATTTTGATGACGTCATTGACAGAAAAACTTGAATAAGTTCAGGTAGAAAAAAGATTTCGAGCTCAATTTTTACCAGAGATTCAAATTAATAATTAAAAACATTTTAAATCGAAATTGTTTTGATATTTTGATGACGTCAGCATTTTTTCGCAAAAACGGTTTCAGCCATTTTATGCTGACGTAAGCATTTTTTTGATTTTGTTTTCCAATTTTCTAATTTGTTTTTTTTATATATGTCTCTGGTCGAAATTTGAGCTCGAAATCTTTTTTCTACCTGAACTTATTTAAGTTTTTCTATCAATGACGTCATCAAAATGGCGGATTTTTCAGGGATTTTCCCAATTTTTTCGAGTTTGGTGCATTATGGGACATCTGACAGGACACATTCATGACGATTAAGCTTCTCCAAAAAAGCCCAAAAATAGGTATGAACTTGAGATGGAAGTACATGCAGTTTTGAAAAAACCGAAAATGAGCCCCTTACGACCGTTGAGCCACAAGGTTTTCGGGAAGGAAAGGTGTGTTGACGGTGATGATGGTGTTGTTGTCTCCTAAGTCTTCGTGAGATATTCCTTTCATCTGGCAGGCCCATAAGGTCTAAACTTTCTTGCTCTTGAGGTGAAAATTCCTGCTTAGTATTTCTTTTGCAAAATTGAACAATTGAACTTCGGTTCAAGTATATAAATCCACCAACCAGAGCGAGTAGTACCACCCATTTGATTGTTCCTCCAATTCCACCAAAGATGTTAAAAATATTTCCAATTCCTTTCCCAGCTGATTCCACTGCATCACCAGTAGAAGTAATGATATTCCCCGCGGCTGAACCCAACGAGGTCAGCCGCAGCTGCTTACAGGACTCCTCCAAGTCCAACTCCAATTCCAGTCAGGAGATCGCCATTTCCTCGTTCTATTTGTAACTGCTTGACCTCTTCCATTGCATCGTGTATTTCGGAGAATATATTTAACATCGAATAAGGAGCTAAATGTTGTGGTGGTTTTTGAATCATTCTGGCGTCGAATCCTCTTATCTTCTCCAATTTCACAAATTTGGATCCATGGAATTGCCTTTTTGCGTCTGTCTTCGTGACTTTACCTTCTTGATCAATTACATCGTACGAAACTTCATTGTTTTGTAAATACGTAATAAGGGGTCTGGCTGAGCAGTTGATTTAGTGAGATTTTTCTACTACCTGTCGATCCATAATTCGTAAAAATTTAACTTGGTTATGATATGGTGCTTTTACTGGAATATCGAAGTAACATGAATTTCCTACTCTTCGATTAGTGATCAGACGGTAGTTGGAAATTTTCAAACAGCGATGTACTTGAACGGCTTCTCCGACGATGTGGACGGTGACTCCACTCTCTTGGTGAATCCATCGGGCTGCAGTTGTAGGAAAAACTGCTATCATCCATCGTTGAATTCTCGACACTTCCTGTTGTATGAAACAAAGTCTTTCCCATTCTTGAATAATGTCCAATTTCTGGTTAATTAGGGTACACACAATGTGAGCTTGTAGGATAGGTCCAAGAGTGTCGGATACCATTCGTTTGGAATATGCAGTCACCATGTCTTTAAGGGCTTCGAACATGTTTCCTTTCATCACTGGGTCCTTTAGTAATAGACCGTTATCAAGCAAAAGAGTAGTTTTGCTTTCGCCATGTTCATTTTGGATGCTTCCACCAACTTTGAGAGAAGGAATTAGAACATGACTCTCCATTTGCTTTACTTCGTGTTTTCCTAGTGAATGCCAATCGATTGCTGGATGATGTGGGTCATTCCAAACTAGGGCACTTTTTGGTGCATCTTTCATGGTACAAGAGCCGTATGATTGTCCTTTTGGAATTTCACTTGGGCATTTGCTGTTGGTTAAGTGCTGTTCAATGTATTTTTCTTTACCAATGACTTGAGCATCGAAGGTCCTAAGGATCAATTCCTTGATTTTTAACGTTTGTGTCTTCCAATACTTGCATTTAGCCACTTTTCCATCAGGGTGTGTACTGACAAAACGATGTCAACTTTTTCTTTCAAGAGGGTTTCCATCGTATGTTTTCGTATTGAATGGTTGGATACAATCAGATGGACTAATAAAGATTTCCTCCGAATTAGACGTCTCCTTTTTGGAGGCAACTTTTCTGCTCCAGGCAACTCTTGGTTTCCAATCGCAAATTGTGGTGGTTTTGTATAACGTGCAGTAAAAAAAGCAATAAGTAATGGCTTTGTAGTACACATTGATAAAAATACATACATAATTTTTTTTTGCTATAAAAAATAAATTTCAAGTTTCTTTCCATGGGAAAATTGGCAAAGTTATTTCAAATACTGTATATCAGCAAAAAACAAGCTCATATTTTATAACTAATATCTTTTGGGAAAGAAACCTGTTGAATAACAAGAAAAGTATTTTAACTTTATTCATAAATATAATATAGGAATGTTTAATTAGTCTAAAAACATGCAAACAAAATAGACTTGAAACTTATTACAAAGATCACGCTATTGTTAGGGAATTGGCAAAAAACGATGCTCTACATTTATTGAATGAGAAGCAACAGGCAAAAACAGAAAAAAACTGTGATTGGAAACACCGACAGAATGATTCATATAATATTATAAACAACTGAAGAAAGAAAATTCAAAATCTTGAATGTGAACCGATTAAGAACTTCAATTAAAAGTAAAAAAGAAGGAAAAAGGACAAAGCTATCACTGGGCATGTAGTCTTTTATTAATTCTACTTATTCAAAGGACAAAAGGATAAGATTTCATTTTCTATCTATTACTGGACAAAACATTTAAAAGCAAAGACGTTTTATAATTTGACAAGGACAGAAGGACAGAATTCATTTCTTAATTTGACAAGGACATTGGCAGGAAGAAAAACTAAAAAATTTATTATTTAAGCTCAAAACAGCAGCAAGGCAGAACAAACCAACCCGAAAACTCAAGAATTTATTATTTTAAGCTTATTAAAACAGCAACAAGACAGAACAAACCAACCCAAAAAATATTAAACTAAAAAAAGTTAAAATCTATAAGCGGGATAAAAAGGTAACTTACTGGCGAGAAAACAGGAAGATGAGCAGGAAAAGGTACCGGATACATTGGTTGTTGGTAATTGAAAATGCCAGTTTGAAAAAATGGATGTTGTTGCTGTTGGAAGGATGGTAAGCTTTGACAGATGGTTGGAGGTTGAAGGTTGAAGGTGGAAGGTTGATTGGTTGGAAAACTATTTACAAGGGTACGTCGGGCTGGGTAATGGCGGTGTAACGATGCTTTGTTCTGCTTTGCTGCTGTAGGGTTTTTGTAAGGTTTTTGGTTTTGCTTGAAATTTTTCTTTTTCCAGCTTTTACAATTTTTGTTTGTTTTATTGTTCTTTGTTTCTGTGTCCTTCTTTTTGTCCTTGTCTGTTGTTTTGTTCTTTGTTTTGTAAGTGTCTTTGTTATCCTCAATGTCCATACTCACTTCTTTTTCTTTTAGGTTTGACAGGCTCAATTTGTCCAGTAAATCCTGGTTTGTTTGTTTTAAAACTGCAATTTCTTGTGCGTAAAGTTTTTTTTGTTTGTTCTGTCGGTGTCTTCGTTGCCGGTTTTTTCTGTTTTTGCCTCTTTTTTTTCGTCCAAAATAAGGCGGGCATCATTATTTGCCAACTCAAGGTCAAAAGCACAATCTTTGTAATACAATTCGAGCATTTTATTTTTTTTGCTGTAAAAAGAAAGAAATTAAAGTAATTTAAAAGGTCAGAACAAGGATATGAATTTGAAGATATCACTTGACGAAGTCCATCCTGCTTTGTCACCACTCATCCTCTACCACCCCTACCAACTTTCGTGAAATCTAACTTAATTTGAAACTCCCCTTTTCTTGGCTACCATTGTTGGTTTTTGACTAGACTGAGTGACACTCCTAGACTTTGGACTAGGCAATGGTGAGTTACCCCCCTCAAGTAATATCTATCAGGAGGTACACAAATAGTACTTTTAGGGAATACTCCCACTAAACTACACATTGTGATTTTTTTGTTGCAGACCCAAACACAGTCCATAAAAATTATTTCAAAACATTCAATATAAAATAACAATCAACTAGAAACGATATAATAGCAAACGTTCAAACTTGTACATCACAACAGTATATTTATATGAAGAACTTAATAAAACTAAACTGGGAGCTTTTAAACTGGCCATAAAAACTATGTTCAACTATCCTCTATTCAAATCTATTCCTCATTTGCATCTTCTCCATTTGCACCAATCTGGTTTGTTCGCCTTTTTTTCAGTGGTCGGCTGTCAACAGCTGTCCAAGACGGCATCCTTTTTCCTCTGTGAACACCTTTGGTATTGCCAGTTCGAGTGGGTGTTATGAATCTTTGAACACGGAGAGCATTTGCATTGTACCCAAACTGAAAAACGCTAGGTGTTGTATTGAAGCCAGAAATGCATCTTTGACGACCAAAATATTCTTCTAAAACATCTTGACAAAACCTCTCTGTCAGTACAAATTCAGCACCACTTTTTAAGAGGAATTTAACTGATTCAACAAGTGAGCTAACATTTATACATATACCTTCATAGGTTTGATAGGGAATAAACATTCTCTCCTTTTCCTTATCAGGAAAAATCAAGTCTCCAGTCATTTTGATCTCGGAATGGTTCTAAAAAGATTTTTCTTTTCAATTTTCCTTCCTCCTGAGACCTGATGTTAAAACAATCGAAAAAACAATCCATGTATTGACAGAGGTCGGCTGTGGTTTTGTACTCAGGGTAGTAGCGATAGATGACACTTGACCTTTTTGAGCTCAAAACCTGTGTTGCAAGACTGACAGTCATTGAAGAGTATGAAGTTAGGTTGATGTGTGCCAGAGATAATTTTGGCAGCAACTTCAAACTGCGATACATGTCATCTTGAACCACATGCACAATTTGATTCCATAAAATTGGATTTCCGTTCCACAAATCTCTTGTCCCTATGCCACCCCTGCGAGAGTGGTAGATAGCATTTCGCATAGTTTTCATAAGATGCGGGGCATCTGAGAAAAAGAAAATGAACCTTCTTTCTGGGGAAAATATATTTATTGTCCTATAAATTACACTGGAGGAAGACTGGGATAACTCTTTGTGGCATTCAAAAAAAGCCCTGTTAAATGAAGCCCAATCAGACACAGTGACAATTACTCTTAACTTGCAAGTCAGCTCTAGTACGGAGACAGCTCTCCAAAAAAGTAACATCAATTGAGAGCCCGTGGCACCAACAGTGGCAAAGTAAGCGAAGCTGAACTTAAGATCTGTTGATATACCACGCACATAAAAGACAAGACAATGAGTTGCAGCATTATCTGATTCTTTAAAAGTCGATAAGTTCCCCAGTGTGCTTATCAAAAACAAGGTCTTCTTGGACTTTCACTTCATCAAAAGACAATGTGATGTTCTTTTGGTGGCCTTCAAAATCTTTTGTCAAATCTACCAGTTCTTGAACAACTTCATGATTGAACCCAACGGTTGGTCGAATGGGATTTTTGTAGTCACGGAGAGTTCTTCTGCTTGGCAAGACAAAACTTTGGAATCTCGCAACTCATCGTAAGCCTTGGCTGACTTTAAAGCTAAAGACAGACAAAAGCGTATCATCATGGGATGGTAAACATAGTTTCCCTGAGAAGACAGTTTTTCCTGCTCGCGCCAAAAAAGCTTCATGAAATGCGAAGAATCTTCACTTTGGTTTTTCATAATGGCATTGATATCATCAGCCATACCAGACGAAACAGCAATACCTTTAGACTCCATTTCATTTTTGAGGTGTTCAATATCAATCGTTAGCTTCTTTGTTAGGGCTCTTTCTTGTTGCAGGGCTAAGATGACTTTCTGCGGGTTCGTCTTTGATAGTGGTGCAAACTTTGAAGCTGGAGTGAGGTTACTTTTGTCTTTTACATCTTTCTTCTTTTCTGAGGAATTACAAATTCTACATATTTCTCTACTGCCTGCAACTAGAACTTCGCAAACATCACTTCTATAACGAATCTCTGACGGAACTTGAACTTTCTTTGTCATATTTAAGAGGGATAGCATGCAATGTTGACTTTGGAGCAGTGGCAGAAGAAACACCTTTACAAAGTTCTAATTTCAAAATATCTGAGCAGAAGTCAGCTAATAAGATCTTTCTGATGGACCGGTTATGCTGTTTGTAAACATTGTGGTCATCAGGCAAATACCAACCATATACCCTCACAGTGAAATCAAGAGATGAGTTTATATTGATTTCAAGTTTTGGTATGGAAAACTTGGAGTCCTCAAGCTCATAAGTGAGAAAGCATTGCTCACCAGTGAAAACAACCTTCCAATTAGAAAGTTTCCACTTCGAACATTGACTCTTGAAATCCTCATAAGTTTCAAATACAACAACCTCAACATCAGTTTCTTCTTCAACCACTGGTACAACCAGAGTTGGGTCTGCAACAGGTGGTGGAGGCACACGAACAAGTACCCTTCGAGGAGTAGTTACACTTTTTTCATGAGATTTCTCAGGAAGATTGATTGTAGGCAAGGCATTTAACTTTGGTTTTCTCACTCCACTTAATGTAAACTCAAAGTCAGAATCTTTGTAATGCTTCCCACATATCCAAACTTTAGATCTCTCAATTCTCTTTTTTAAATCACTGTCAATAACACGATATTTTTTTATCACATCCACCAAATTTTTCTTTCACTCAGCATCAATTGGCCTAGAAGGCAGCTTGAACAAACCTACTCCTTTATATTGGGGAGAACCACGATAAACAGGACAGCCAGGGAAGACACATCCATCTCCATTCACCTTCACCATTTTTTTCTATTTGAAAGAAAGTTGTTTGTTTTGATATTTGGAAAAAAAAATGTTTTGTTTTTGTTGTTGTTTGGGTGACTAATTATTTTCGTCCGAAAGTATGTTAATAAATTTTAATAATCGAAATAATTACAAGTTTCAGTCCTAAAGTAGCACCTTCGCCTCCCCCTTCTCCGCCGACTTTTACCCATGCGTTTTGATCACGTGACCAAAATAGAAAGAATTTCAACCTCGGGTCTCGCGCAAACCCGATTTCCTGACCATGTATTTCTTCAATTGACATTGGTAGAGACAAGGGAAGGAGAAAATTTAGAAAGTCTGAGTCTGATAGTGTTTCAGCTTTTCAAAGAAATTTATCAGAAGTTTTTAAGCTTCTAGTGGAATCTTGGAATGTAACTTCAGTAGTCTTTTTACAAGTATTGAATATTTTAACTCGTTTAACCCTACCTACTGAGAGCTATTTGGGTCCCTTAGAACTGAAAGGGGGGGCACATAGTGCCCCCCGTCGATAACTTAGGATAGGAGCATTATTTGGCCATGAAATTTGGTACAGCAATGCTTAAACCTATAACAAACAAATTTATCAAAGATTTTTTTTGAAAATTGAATGCAATTTTTGATGACGTCATCAATTGTATCAACAATTGGCAAAAATCCCCTAAAAAACTCAAAGAAAATGATGTTTCTTAAAATTGCTATTGAAATAGATGGAGAAACACATTCTCCTTCATTTTGCTTTTATTTGAAAGCTTTTACAATGTACTAAATGGAAATTAATATCTAAATCAACAATTTTGTCGTGACGTTCTACTATAGCGCGCCAAAACCGAAGAAAATGTTTTAAACTTTCAAAACCGCGTAAAATCAGAACATTTCAACTTTTTCAAGTCGGTGATACTTTTTTTTGTCATATTTATATTTATTTTTTGCTGCTAATTCTCCTTTAAGATGTAATAGAAGCAATACAAATGAAATGGACCATTAAATTATACCTGGTAACATGTTATAGTATCTTGGAGTAAGCACATAAAAAAGAGCAAAATAGCCTGCGCTGCAGTTGTGGGATGGTAGTGGTCACCGACAAACCTATCATTGGGACTAAAATAATTGACCAATGAAAAATTTTTTTTAACCAAAACATTCCCCATAAGATTTGATGAAAAGTCATGAAATTTCAGCTTCATAGCCTCACTAGTTAAAAAATACCAGCCAATTTTCTAACAGGCACAAAGTGCACAAAGTGCCCCCCTCTCAGTAGGTAGGGTTAACACCTCTTCAAGCGATGGTTTTCTCAACCATCAACACCAATTGAAGCAATATGCAAAGCAGAAGACTTTTGGTATCTTTTTATGATACAGGGTTCTTCAAAAAGGTTTGTCACACAATATTCATTGGAATTTTTAAACTGTGTTGAAAGTGATTCTTATTATTTACACAATCTTTGGGGTACGTAGGCGTGGTAATTTTTGGTGGAGAGAGGAGTCTTTTCTGACAAAAGATAGATAGGGAGATTGATTAACACTTTTCAAGCTGACTTGAAGATTATCTGTTCAAACCCCTATGTAAACAAAATTCTTAAACTTCGTTCAACTGCAGATACATGGGGTCAAGCAATCATTTTTCTACAAAGGCATCTGAAAAGTCAATTGCTTTGATTCTGTTTAGCTCCAGATTAAAAGCATAGATATACTAGCAAGAATGCATAGCGAATTTGATTGGGTTTGACTACTGCTGTCTCTATATTTTTGACCAAGAGGACTAGAAAAAAGGCAGCAAGGTACAGTTTTTACCTTTGAGAAGTGGAGAAGGATCATTTTTTAGCTAGAATATTTTTTCAAAAAGATTTTGAAAATCGTTCGGAGAATTACCAAAATCTGAGTGTGGCCTTACGCGAATGTTACGCAGAAAAATGATTTCACGTGAATTTATTTTAGTAAAACAATCCACGGTTTTTTCAAAAATATCTCAAAAACTCAAGCGATAAAAAGATGTTTCAATCCCCTTATTTTGATTGAGGATATGGCTAAGCGTACGGGTCTTTCTATCAACATCAAGAAAATTGAAACCATGTCTATCGGTCCTGAAGAGCAGTTCTTCATAGATGATACACCACTGAAAAGTGTAGATCAGTTCAAATACCTCGGAAGTATCGTTACCAGCGACGGTTCGGTGAACGCTGAACTAATCACTTGAATTCAAGCTCTATCATCCGCATATGGACGTCTTCGTGAACGTGTTTTCGATTCCCATGATATCATAATCTCCACAAAATTGAAAGTATATGTCAAATCTTTATTACTTCTCCTCAGATACGGCTGCGAGACATGGACACTATATCGAGATAACATCAACCAGCTCCGTACCGTTCAATAATGACACTTGAGAAAGATTATTCGATCAAGTGGAGTGATTTTGTGAGTAATGAGGAAGTGTTACAACGATCTGGCGCTGAAGATATTGAAATTATTTTAATCAAAAGTCGCCTGCGTTGGCTCGGCCACGTCGCAAGGATGAATGATGACTGTCCCGTAAAATCTCTAATGTATGGCGAACTCGATAAAGGGTGTCGCTCTGTCGGTCGTCCGAAGTTGAGATATAAAGATACGTGTAAAAATGTGCTCAAGTCGGGAAGAATGTTGGATAGTCGGCAAGATATAGTTGGTGATCGCCCGGTATGGAGAAGCTCAATTGCTGGTATGTGTGGTAAAGTCAATGAGAATAGAATTGCAAGCTATTGACGGAGAAAAGAGCACCGAGCTCGAAAGACAATTTAACGCTTTTCATCTCAGTGTTTACGGCTTTGACGGCTTAATCAATCTAAGTTATTTTCAAGAACTTGTTAAGAGATTATCGTCTTCTTCTTCTTGTTGAGCTAAAACACAATGATGATAATTTTAAGACATTCGTCTACCTGCAGGGTTTAAATTTATCATCCGTTTTAGTCTTTTATTTTCTTAATTTCTTATTTCTCTCAATTTTCTAATTCGTATTTCTCTTAATTTTCTCAATTTCGTATTTTCTCTTAATTTCTTTATTTAAGGCTGACCAGGCCTACTTCCTTTTATTTCTCTCTAAAATATATCAGTGATTATCTTATCTTAATGTGTCCCTGACTACATTATATGGGTTCACCCTTTTCTACTTTTATTTCTTCATTTTCTTCTCTTTTTATTAATCTTTTATTCAAGGATACAAGTAAGTTTAACAGAAAAAAATTTGTCTCACCTATTTAGTTTTTCAATTGCCCTTTTCACACTTCTCCGGTACACTGTGTGTTCGAATTTCGATTTCGCCCTTTTCTTGGATATTAACCGTATGATGTCCCAATCCAGAAGAGCGGGAACTCTACTGGAATACAGTCCCGAGGCTGTCTCTTTGTATATCATTTGATCAATTCCCTTTGTGGCGCTACTAATGTTCATGTTTGCTTTGTATAGAATTTTGATTAACGTTGTTTTCAAAACAAGGTTCTCGACTTGTAAAAAATATTTCCCTATGTTCTCAACCCTTTGGTCTGGGTCAAGTAGACCCAAACCAACTGTCACGCTATTCGCCAGAGTCCCTGTCCCCTCCATAGGCTCTGTTTCTCCCGTATATAACACTTGTTTCAACATGGTCGCCCTGTCCTCGATGTCCTCCATACTTACTGAAAGATGAGAAATCAAATACTCATTAATACTAAAATATCCCTTACAATTACTTACTATTTTAATACTTTTCAATTACAAGATATAACCTCAGTCAAGTGAACAATCTATATACATCCAATTCTTTTTTTTTTTTGTTGATTTACAAGTCTGTGCAATGTAAAGTTTGTTTCAAAATTTTGTTTCTGCTGTCGTTTCTGTTTCTGTTTCTTCCTTTTTGTTGAGCCATGTCCTTAACTTGGGGTACAATGGTCTAGGTATTTCAGTTTGTCCATAGGCTGTTGGTTGTACAGTGTTGTAATGAGGTGGCTCGGAAATGTCATTTTCAGGTTGTGTAGTGTGTATTTCAATGTTTTGTCCTTCTTGTACTTCTGCGTTCGGTTTCTGTTCTGTCATTTCTATGGTTTCAGTTTTTTGTTTGTCTTTCGATTTTGCCCTTTTCTTTTTGATCCATCTTTTTATTTGGGGAAAAGCGTCGAGCTACATGTTCTATTGCTCCTCCTGCTGAATCAAGTAAAACTGCTGACGCATCTGCTATAGATCCTACTACTGCCTTATCTAGATCTGCTGCACCATTTAAACCATCCAACATAGTCGCACGCGTTAAAACAATGATTATACTGTTTTATGTAATTCATGTAAAAACCGTTGATATCGTGGATCTAATAAAGAGAACTACGGAAACCATCCAATATAATGGCATTAACCGCTTAGCGGGTAGAAAGATATCCGGTGATTATTTGTTTTCATAGGAAAGGCGGCAAAGGAGCTTTGAATTTACATCATACAGTGCTCTTATACTCTCTCTGTCTCTGGGCATTATATGGCATAACTGTATAATTATTAATTAAGATAAGTATGGAAATAAAAAAAAAGACTTGCTGGAGAAGATGACGTTAACCAGAAAAAAGCAAGTAAGTTTAACTATTGCAGTAATTTATCTTTGGATGTGTGAAAAACATTTGACATGATGGCACTTTTGATCCAACTTGCAACTGTCGACTGCAGCAGGTCTAGTCCAGGAGCTGGAGCTCAACTACTTTTTGCCTTTACTAATTCTGATGGGGAAAAAGTAGAGCGCCTCATTCAAATCAGAAAGCGAAGATAATATACGGCAGATTTTCTGACACTACTACAGCAGTAGGTCAGGATGTCAGGATTTTTAAAAGACTAAAAAATATTTATACATCGATTTTATGATCCTGACTTTCAATCACTTTGGGGTTGATAATAATTGAACTTATCGAACATGATTAAACCTAAGGCCAGAGCAATGAATGCATCAAAAAATTTCAGAATTTGAATGTTTTGATTTTATAAGGATGTTCTGATTAAATCGGTTGGCAGACGATATCATACTCCAGGATTCAAGTGAAATTTTTCAATCCGCGACCCTAGACGGGGGTTTGGTTATTATCAGTTAGGGTTAAGGTTGGAGCTCGAGAGTCACAATATAAGGCCGGAGGCCTTCTTAGGGCCATTCGTACCCTGTGAACTTAACTTAGGATCCCGTAGGGATCCTTGTAGGGGCACCGGTAGGGTTGGGAGCTTTCTTAACTAAGGTCTGTAAATTACACACTGTAAGTATTTGTGAATGACATCTCTCTGTTGTGTCTCATTGGGCCATTCCAGAAAATTTTTGTTACCCCCTGTCGGACGACGTGCATTTTTAATTTTTTTCTAGCCTCAGAAATAATTTTTCTCTTCCAGTGGTGGTCGGAAATTCCGATTAAATCCATGTACTTTTCCAGAATGCATCGGAAATTTTTTTTGCCTTTTTTAATTCAATTGCCTTGGAAATTCATACATTTTCTTCTCTCGTTTGGAAATTTCGATTTTGGTGAAAACTTTTGCCCTCGGAAATCCTGTGTCGTCCGCCCCCTGTTACAGACAAATTCTCGAATGGCCCATTGGCTTGGTTTGTAAACCAAGGTTTCTTGCATTTGGTGATTCGAGCCGGGGTCGGAGACCTGTTTCACCGGTATGGGCAAATTGAGAAAGAAACATACTTAAGAAACAGTTAAAACACTTGAGAAAGATAGAAAATCAGAATAGAAGATAGGAAAGTAGAAAATAGGGGAAAATAAGAGATGATGCATCCTGGAGTATGATATCGTTTGCCAACCGATTAAATCAACTTACAAAGCATCAAAATAAAAAATCTAGTTTGATGAGTGCAACTATTTTGAGCAAAAATTAAATACAACTTTTGAATTGCACCATTCTGCTCCAAATATATTTTTTTCTCTTATTGCTTTGGTGCTTCATTTGAAATTCTGTGACTGTTTTTTGGTTTGGCCTAGCCTGGGAATCCATGCTATGATTTCTTCTTTGATAAACTGATGGCAAAATGTATAGCATGGTACGGCGGGCTGAGAGTTTGAATTCCTCAGATCCTAATAACGGTTGAAAACTTAGCCAATCAAATTTTGTTTTTCTTTTACTGGTCACACTTTCTTAGAGAAAAGCGCAACTTTCGAAATTTGGTTTTTATTTTAGTAAGTGAGGACAGCGCTAAATTCGAATTTCTCACTGTAAAAAATGTGAGTCCAATATTAGACTAACAGCTCGAACCCGTCTTGTGTATATACATCAAATTATAAAAAAACGCACAACGGGTCTCCTGTCTAGGTTTAGCCTGGTAATGTAAATTTTTAAGTCTCCTCCATCATTGGTTTGACTAAAACTGAATCATGTCAGGCTAACTCATATTAATGCAGTTGGTCAATCAAAAAAGTTTATTATTAAATCAACACAAAATCTTGTGACCATCGAATAGTGATACATTGCACTTCTCTGCCATATTGCATTGTGTATTTTAATACCAAATAAGTGATATGTACATTTTAAAGACAAAAGTGAATTTTTGTTATGTTTTGATTTGTAAGTGAGCACACATTTCAATCTGTAAACATGAGATCTAATGACCGGAATTTTATGAGCAAAAAAAGAAATAAGGTGAGAAGTATGGCAGGGAAGTGCCAATGTATCACTATTCGATGATACATAGTGAAACAAAACGAAACGTAGAAACAAGATGACAAGAACATGGTAAAATTGAAAAAAGCTCTGAACCAGCTAGCCTGGGTCCACTTAAAGCGTAACTTTCCAGACCACACATTTGAATGGAAAATAATAATATCAAATGCCCCTGAGAAAATTAATTTGAGAAAAACTTAGAAGCCAATTATATGGCCTTTAAAAGACCCACAGACCAATTAGATTTCAATAGACTAATTCTTTTATAGGAATGGCATGATGGAGAGCTTTCTTTTTTTAGGACTACATTTTATAACTTTTACTGTACTCAGAATTTTAATTACCCCCTTTTTAACATAGATATTGTAATAGATATATTTCAACTTTTAACATCATTATTAGCATTGCAGATTATATACAGTTTATACACACCGAAAAGCTTTTGCTTGAAAAATAAAACAACTCTGTTATCTTTTCTTCTATTAATTTCTTGGATGGCAAATTTAAATTCAACATAAACACAAAGTTTCAGTTGGTCAAATGAATAACTATGACATTGAGCAACGAAATCTTTCACACATTCGCCCTTGTTTTGTCTTTTTTTAGGAAAACAGGTCAAATGGACATTAATATTTGACATTTATTTTCAGAAATAATGTAACATTGGGCTAACCTTATTATTTATTGTCCTGTGAATGATTTTGGCTGTACAACCAAGACTATCTAAAATATTTTTCTGAAATTTTAAAGAAGAAAGTAAAGTGTCAAGTTAAATATTAAATATAACTTTTCTTTCTTATTGTTTTCCTTTGAGAATTATTGAAATAAATATATTCTCAATAGAGGTTTTGTTGACATTGGTTCGGAAGGCCTAGCCGGGCTGGAATGGTCGAAGGCACCCTTCTGCTTTGCTCTCAGATCGTTTTCAACGTTACAAGTAGTATAATATGATAAATGTTTTTTTTTTATTTCATTTTGGATGAAATATCTATCATGTCTTGTAGTTACTGTTTGCCTTGCCCTGCTTCTATTATGACATTCATCACAACCGACTTCAAAATATTTGCGACTTTACTAATGATATAGTGCATAAAAATATGAAATGATTACAATGAGTCTTTGAAAAATGTTGTAACCAGTTTTGAATAGCAGTATTCTATGTTCAAAAATGTTAAATAAACAAATAAAATACATTTTACACTTTTTATCCTATTTGACTGTGTTAGTTAAATGTGTTGTTACTGTGTTTAAGTTAGTTAAAGCTTGATTCTTTTTAGTGTTTTTGGGTTCTTTTTAGGCGTTCAACTGATGACAAATATGAAGAAAATTTTGGCTACAAATAGATCCATGAAGGCTAAGGGAAAAGCTAAGAAGTCTTCTGGAATTCAATTTGTCGAGCTTAGAAGATCTGCAGAAACAGGTAAAAATCAGATAAGGTGGTTTTTACAGTATCTTGCTTGCAGATAGTAAAATAAGTATTAAATTTTTTATATTTTGGTATGCCAATGTGATTCACAGAAATATTTTGAATACATTTATTTCAAAATCATTCACAAATAAAAAGTCGGGGATAAAGTAGCAAAACTATTCAAACGACCAACTTTTAAGTAAAATTCCAAATTTAAGTCAAGGAAGGACTCTTCAGAGATTTACAAAAATGATTTAATTGTCGTCTTCTCTCTTTCAGGTAAAAGAATTTACAAGCCAAAAAGACAAAGGTCTCAGAAAAAAAAAGAAAGCAAGAAACGATGCATTGGTATGTTATATTGATTCTAATATTGATTCGTACATATCTATTGCATAACCAGGGATCATTTTGATCTAGCACAGTGCCTAAAAACATGACTTTTTGACATTTCCAACAAGTTTATACAAGTATTTTGGATCCTTCATTTGAAAATATTGAAATTCAAGTAAATTATGGATAAATAGTTTGGTATCATATGACCCCACCAGCATAATTCCAAATAAATCGAAGTCTTGTTTTCGAATTTTAATTATTTTATTTTATTTCCAAAAAAAATCAAATCTAAAAAGATTACTCTTTGGCAATACTCCAATCTGTTAAGTCTTTTATGCTGAAAATAATTGTCTGTTTTGTTATATATTTAGGCTCAGATGACAGTACATCTCAGGTAACCAAACAACATCAACAGCTATTCAATGAAGATCAGGATATGAACTTGGTTGGTGGTAGTGATATGAACTTGGCTGGTGATGATGATATGAATTTGGTTGATGACAATAATACAGGTGAAAGAATACTCAACTACTTTTGTGCAAAAGTTTTATATGGATAGTTTACCATTGATATTGCAAAATTTCCAAAATGTGTGTCTAAGGTCTGCTTTTTGATGAGCTTCACCTAAAATTATTTTTGAAAAAGTTTAAGAGGAAAGGCTACGTTAACTTAGCTAAAGAAGAAAATTAACACTTTCTTAAAGGGTAACAAACATCTTAAAATAATAATAATTGATTATTGAAATTAGCAAACCCTGCTGAGCTAGCTTTCATGTTAAAAGTATGTGTAATTGCCTTCCTTCTTTTTCGTCCTTTATTTTCTTTCCTTTGTTATATTATATATAAAAGACGATATTTTAGAGACTTAAGCCTTCTGATTGAATGATTAAAAATCTTTCTCTTCTAGAATCTTGTTTCAATGGCTGGTTCGAGTTGTTAGAGAGATTTGTCAAAAAGAAAAAGAAAAGGAAAACCTGGTTTGAGCGATCACAAGCCTGTCAGGATGACTGGGACTTGTTGAGGCAGCCAATTTGGAAGACTATGGCAGCCAAAGAAGTTTTAAAAACGAGTTGTGTTGTGTTTGTAGGGAAAGATCGAGTGATTTGCATTGTTTGGATTGTCACGATTCGTTTTGCTTCCTTTGTGACGATGTTTACCACCTGTCAAATCCACTCCATGATAGAATGGCAAATGGTCGATGCCTTGATGTTTGTGAATGTTTGAACGATAATAAAGAAATAACACCTACAGGTAATATTATATAAATTTTTCATTTGTTCGAAATGAAATAAGTGGATTTAACGCATGACCGTTGTAAGATAATGAAGTCGCAAATGTATATTTTTTGTTTTTCGACGTCCGGTCTAAAAGATTCGACAATCAAAATTGTTCTGATTGTATTATCCTATTTTAACTTTAGTTCGCTTCCCACATCTCAAATGTTCTTGCTCTGTCTGTGGTGGTAATAATTTAACAAAGGTTGTTAAAGATGAACTTTGCATTATAGTTACATTAAAAGGTATTGCTATTTTAGTTCTTCTTCAATTATTATGGTTGAGAGTGATTACAATACTTATTACTGGTAATTTTTGTCAATCCAGAACAGAATTTGCCAAGTTTGAAGTGTTTGCCACAACATTTTTGTCTCCAAAATCTAAAAAAAGAATCATTCAATTACATTTGAATTATTTTCCAGGTCGCTATGATGTAAATAAATAT
The DNA here is from genome assembly GCF_902728285.1 of Clytia hemisphaerica. Taxonomy (NCBI): domain Eukaryota; kingdom Metazoa; phylum Cnidaria; class Hydrozoa; order Leptothecata; family Clytiidae; genus Clytia; species Clytia hemisphaerica. The sequence goes on from NW_027104043.1 coordinate 323,127, forward strand.
TTGTTGGCTTGCAAGGATTGTGAATCAACAACAGATCCTTTTACTGTAGCTGTTATTCTATGCTCTGGTTTCTGGCCTGGTAACCCGAAAAGCTTGAATTATCTCTTCAAAGAAGAAGTGTTTCAATTATGGGACAATTTTAGAAAATTCATGCCTGGGAGTTCAGAACGTGCGTTTTTGAAAACTCTAAATGCTATTTCGGAAGAACACAGCCGGGTAAGCCTTACTTTAAGTCAATGTTTTATTGAAGAGAATCGTT
>NW_027104044.1:0-74953 GCF_902728285.1 Clytia hemisphaerica
AAAAATGACTTTCAAAACTATGCTGCTTATTGTGGAAAATTATTTGACAATGTAAGTTTAAATAGTTAATGAGAAGGACTACCTACCTTATTACACGAATATCACTAGTCATTTTATTAACACGAATTGAAAAGTTTCGTGTTAATAAAAAACCCCTTAATTAAAACCAGTCGCTGTTTCCTTGAAAAGGCAAATAAAATTCGTGTTAATCTTATGCGTGTTAATTTCAAGGCCGTTTAATACTTGGCTGGTAATATTCGTGTAATAAGGTATATCAATTTCAACCAAAAACTACGGGTTTTTATAATCTAATGGTTAGATTTATCAGTGCAATACCGTAAAAAGGTCATATAAATAATCTGAAAATGTTTTCTAAATCTGAAAGATTTCGATGATTTTGCAGTGGGTGACTGGAACCCCAGCGCTTTTTTTTTTTGAGGTTTGATGAATCCAAATGAAATTTCTCCAGACCCGCGTGCAAGGGCTATTGAACCCAACTCGGCTTACTACTACTCTTATCTACTATTTTAGCTACCTTAAGAGAAAAAGTTTTGGCGAATTTTGGTGCAAGTTGGCGATTTAATAAGATTTCTAAATTTTGCGAGAATTTATTTTGGCGAAATTTAAATTTCTTTTCGCCAAAATTTCTTTCCTTAAGGTATTACAATATGCAATATAGCAAACTGTTCGTACAAAAAAAAATTTTTGATTTTGTTTTGTACTTTTTAATTACAGTTCATAGAAGATTTTATGAAGGACAGACAATCTGACAGATGAAAAAAACAGAAATCAAGGTTTGGATGATTGTGGTGTTATTTTTGGAGAAATATATGTGGACCATCTAAGCCAAAACAGCCTAATTGCATTAAAATTATCAAATTTCCTGAGTTCTTACGCGGACTAAACAATCACGTATTAATTATTATATTAAAATATTTTTATTATACTTAACGCTGTAAATTATTTTATTTTTATAAATATATATTTTACTTTTTCATGTTTAAAGTTTTAAGACAACTACTTTAATTAACTATTCAATTCAAATATATTCTCCAATCTATAGACTACCTGAAAACAATATGGACAAAATGTACAAATTTGGGCCGCAAGGTTAGCCATTTACGACATTATAACACCCCTGTCTCAGTGCCCCGGTAGAACTTTTTCCCTCAGTGGGGATAAAAATGTCTATCAAAATGCCAATGGGGATAGAAAATCTATTGTTTCCAGCTCGAAAATTCCAGTGGGGATGGTTTTGGAGTGCAATTTTTTACATTCAGTTTTCAATGGGATAAAATCATAGAGCAATTTCGCAGTAGGGTTGAAATTGTAGGATATTTTTTCCACCAGGGACGATTTTTTGGCCTATTTTTCCACCGGGGAGGGGGGTCCACCGGGTCTGTGACACAGGGGTGTATTATATATGCACATGATGCAAATACACATGAGAGACTATGCAGGTTGTTGTCTGATGATTCAATTATTATTATTAGCCTCCGTCTCGGAAGAGGACTGGGCCTGAATTTGCGGACGTTTTCACAGTTTCACTTTCGTTTACGGCTATACGACAGCGTTTTCAAGCAGAAAGCAGAGGAAATCTGTGAAATTATGGCAGGGAATGCTAACCTATTTTTCCAGTGTTTCTCAAGATTGGAGCAAGATTATTGTTCTAGAAAGTTCATAAAGGCCTAATAGTTTCAGATTAGTATGATTTCATCAGAAAAAACATTTACACCAAAGCTCCTTATTGATATGTGAAGGCTACCAAAAATAGCAATGCCCTCCATCAGAACAACTTTAACATAAGGGGCAAGGACAGTCAAGAAGTCTACTTTGTTGAAAATTTGCACAAAATACTTAGAGAAAATGGTACTATGGAAGCCCATTCTATACTCCTAAATGATAGTTGAAAAATCAGCAGTTGAGAGGGTTGATTAAAATAGAACTCAAAGCACACAATAATAAAGTATACATATTTGTCCAGAAAGAACTGGCATGTTGTTTGCTTTGTTTTGGTGTTTAAAAATATGTACTTATCAGTCCTAAAAAACACAAATTCGAATATAATGAGAGCAATGAGTCTGGTTAAATGTTACTATATTTATAAGAAAGGATTACTGAAAAAATACTACTGATGAACTAAACTCAAAAACTAAAACTTTACCATAAATTTACATTACGACAATGTAAAAATCTATCTTTAATAGCAATAAAGAAAAAAACATGGCTCAAAGTTTTAAAAACAGAGCTAGTCAGAGCTTCAATTCAGTAGGTATAGAGCTTTCAAAATTTGAAAACAGACACTGCATTGGTTACTACAATTACATACTAACTTTTTTTGGCCCAAATTTGCCCAAAAAATTTATTTTTGAAAATCGGGCTCCGTCACATTCGAGGGTTTATAGTTATGCATCTTTGTGCAAAAAATCAGAAAAAACTAACGAGCCAATCATGAGGAAAGCTAATAACGAACGAACGAACGAACGGACAAAGGTTAATTTATAGGACCTCCACCGGGGTAGGTCCAAAAAAAGGAGAAGTCATTATAAATAATGCCTTAAGGCGCTCATCCTTGAACTACAACTCTCAGGAGAATTCAATCTCTTATAATTAACAAGTGAGCGCGTCGCAAAAATGTTTAACATTGCAGATTAGTATTGACAAGACGTGTGTTGTTGTTACAAGTTTGATGGTGAGTCAAAAAAGTTGTTCGCAGCACTTTTTTTCAAAACTGATGTGCATAATAGAGAGAAATATTGCATTTGCTTTTGGTAAGTTTTATTTTTATCTTGCCTTAGATTCATTTTATTTAACTTTACCATTCTTCAACAAGGGAGCCTGTCGATTCTTTCTTTTTTTTTAAAAGGCGTGTATTCAGACTCACAATTTCCAAAAAAACAATGAGATTACTACAGCATTCATAATTCAGGATCCTAGTACGGAGAAATGTTTCCAACCTTTAAAAATTTCAATCTTCTAATGTTTACATGTATCGAGGTTTTCAAATTTTGTTTCCTATGTTTTCACTTTTTAATTTATTATTTTTCAACAATACTGGCATACCCCATTTAGCTGTTTAGATTGAAATACTCGATACATAGGCGTATGAATTACAGAGGAGAATGGGATGGGAGTGCTAAAATAAAACTCTGCTTCAGAGGACCAGTCTTCAAATTTATTGCGTCTAAAATTCTAAATTTAGGCTGTTTTTTCGCACTTAAAATTGGATATTTGGACTTAACGAATTTTATAATTTTACATTCTGTTCGAGTATTTTTCGAGGTTTATCCTTATTTGGTCATTGAGAATTCTTTTGTTTTGTCTAAGGTTGAACTGGACCATGTGCATATACTTCGCCCTCCAGTTTGGAATCGATTAATCTGGAGGCGAGCTAGATGATTTATGAAACGACATCCCTTTATCTCTCCACTGGCCACTATCCGATCATCATTATTACACCAAAGAGAGACTACATGAAAACGAGGCTGATCTAACTCACGTGATATTATTTTGTTGGGGATTGATACGTCAAAGAGAGGCTACGTCAGAACGAGGCCAGAAGACAGAATCAAACAAAACTAGAATGAGAAGGTACTACTCATTTATTCAGCTTCCCGCATGGTTGCCCTACTTTTATTTGACTTTCTCTAACGCTTTAGGCTCGAATATCCGGGGACAGTGGGTTTACCAACTGTTGGTATTAGCTTTTAGAAATGCACCCTTACAGTGCAGCAAAAAATCGATGGAATTCATATGTTAAAGTGTATTTTTCTCCATTTTTTTCTCACTTTCATAGCAAAATAATCCGAATTTTTTGATCAAAAATTTGCAATTTTTCCTGCTTTTCTCGGGATTGAATGCGCACCAATAGTCACAAATCGACTCTTTTAAAATTGTTTTTTTACAACCACTGCACAATTAGTCCGGGAGCCAAATCCTATATCTCCTTAAATAAGCACTTTTGCTTAACCCAAGATTCTACAGGATAAACTATATATTTTTGGAATTCTCAACTATCCTAGTTTTGGAAATGGTCGGTCCCCAAAGCTAACTCCTGGTCAATTTTTCATACCGGGCCCGAGTTTAGGGGTACTTTTTACCCTTTGTAAGGATTTGTTAAGGAAAATGCCATTCCAGGGATGATATAATTTGCTGTATCTAGTCAATCAGTTGACCAATTGCTTTGAAACTTTGCAAAAAGTTTCAAGGTAGGCTGATGATTATTTTCGGCAAAAAATTTTTGTGAAAAATTATTATTATAGGTTTGATGCAATACATCAGAAAAATTTCAAACAAACAGTATTTAGTATTTTTTCAGGGCTGGAAATGGTAAAATTGCCCATTTTTATGGGTTTTTACCTTATTTGAGCAATTTTCACCACTAATCTTGGTTAAAACGTCATCAAAAATAGTTTTAACTTGATTTTCGTGTAATATATCCTGAAAGATTACAATGCTGACTTAAAACTGACAAAACCAGGGTGCAAATGGACAAACCAGGGGGTAAAAATGCCCATTTTAGGCGATTTTTATCGTTTTTGGACCTATTTCACCCATAAAGCGGTTTTATGATGTACCAATTTTATTTCTGACCACTCATTTTGTAGTAGGAGCAATGGGAAAGTTATTTGTGGTTTTCATTGTCTGTAATCAGGGTCACGTGGGCAAATCAGGGGGTAAATACACCACTTCTTGGTAGTTGTTGCCTGAATTTGGATGTTTTTATTATATGGTAGCCTCAAATTTATGAAATTTTGAGATGGAAACCAGTTATATACCCTTCAGTCATTTCTTAGTACTTTTGTTGACAACCTACGCAAAATAATGACGGATTTAACTTAAGTTATGGCCAAATTATAACATTTTTTTGACGTAATTTTGTCAGTTTTTGCTTTGAAATTCCACTATATTGCTATTCAGAGCTTCCAAAAATGCTAAATACTGTTTGTTTGAAATTTTTCTGATGTATTGCATCAAAGTCTATCATAACACCTAGTTTGTGTCTCATTAAAAGTTGTTTGGGTAGGTCCCAGACTTAAAAAGGGTCAAAATTTAGTTAAAATACCCAAATTTTCCCTTTTTTTCCCCAGGCAAACCTTTAAAAATAATTTTTCACAAAAGTTTTTTGCCGAAAATAATCATCAGCCTACCTTGAAACTTTTTGCAAAGTTTCAAAGCAATTGGTCAACTGATTGACTAGATACAGCAAATTATATCATCCCTGGAATGGCATTTTCCTTAACAAATCCTTACAAAGGATAAAAAGTACCCCCTAAACTCGGGCCCAGTATGAAAAATTGACCAGGAGTTAGCTTTGGGGACCGACCATTTCCAAAACTACCCAGTGGGCACAGGACGTCCATACAAGGTCCATTTCGGACGAAAGGACGTCAAATGTGGACGACTTTAGGACGTCCTAAGGACGTGAAAAATGAAACGGATCCCGTCCGTCCGATGTTGGTCCAATACGGACGTCCAAAGGAACGCGAAAAGGACGTAATATGGACTTAACTTTTGTAAATGGACGTCCTGAAGACGTTTATCAGACGCCGAGTGGACACAATGTTTGTACTTGGACGTCCTTAGGACGTTTTTAAGACGTGATTTAGACGTCCAGATGGATTTAATTTTTGTATTTGGACGTCCTTTGGACGTGATTAAAACGTGCGGGATGACCTTATTTAGTCGTCTCTATGGAGTCGTATTCTCTTTTTTAAGCTTCTTGATTGTGACATTTGCATGGTCAAAATATTTATTTCTTGTTATAATTTTATTGCTGGTTTTTATAAACATCCGAACATTCTGTGCCCACTGGGTCAGAGTTTTGTTGAGATATTTATGTTTCTTTTCAAAAGAACTTTAATTTCGTTTATTGAATTATTCCAAGTTGACAATATATCACTAAATTCAGTTAGTTTTCTCGTCAACATAACAACAAAGGTTTCCTTCTTTTCCTTCAAGTCGACTCAGTCAGACATTGATAAAATCGATCTGCGAACACACGTTTGAAAGTCCTTCTTCTTAATGCACAACCTTGAAAGGAAAATAATAATTTATGAAAATAATTACAAATAATATGACAAAATCAAACAAAGGAATGTCTTTTTTTAGGATAATTATTGACTATAACCTTCCGGATAGCAGTGTGTCAAAATAAATTATTAACCTATGGGACAAAGGGTGTTAATTTGTCCTTCCTTAATTTTACCTTCACACAGACCCACTGGGACCCCTCCCCACTGGAAAAATTGGCCCGGTGGAAAATCATCCTCTAATTTTTGTCCCCATTGAAAATAATCAAATAAACCGATCCTCACTGCAAAATTTTATTCTATTTTTCTCTTCCCCACTGAATCTTCTGACTTAAAAACAAAAGAATTGAATTCCTTAGCCATAAAAAACATGGGAATAGTAATTCCTATCGAGTTTCAGTCCATTATTTTTATCCCCAATTGCTGAAATAATTTAGTCTACAAAGCAAGTTTTTTGAGATCATGATGTAAGCTCCATTTCACCTTTATTGATATAAATCTGAGGGTACAGGTTTCTCCCTTGAAAGGTTTTACCCAAAATCTTGGTACTTAATAAAGAGGGTATTTAGAAACTATGATCCCAGATCTGATGGATGAATCTAAGCATTTGTATCATATTAGTATCTATGAGGTTTACCTGTAACATGTTGATGATCTTTTGGTTCAGCTGGACTGACGAGTTAGATTTACGCAATAGTGTTGATCGAATCTGGAAAACAAAATGAGGAAAGAAAAGTTTTGATTTTGGGAAAGAGTAGAAAACCCTCAAAACCTTTATAACTACAAGCTCTTTTTTATAATAGATAGTAATGAAGCTACAACAATTTAAGAACAGTGCTAAGTGAAATTGAATTGCAAGAAATTCAAGAGTAAAATTGGATAAAGAGCCTAAAATATCTCAATCTCGTCCTAAATAAAAACAGAAAGCAGGATTGAGGGTCACGGAACAAAAACTTTAATCGATGTTATCTCAATTACCTCTCATTTCATTCCTAAGTGGTTAAATTTCTCACTGGGTCACTGAAAGAGGGGTGTATTATTCGTCATGATAAAGTTGACTGTTGGTACCTAAAACACACCAAAGAATAGCATACCTTGCTTTGAACAATCAGTTATTTTTGCATTTTCCAGAGGGCCAGTAGGATTATGGGTACGAACTAAAAGGTAAAGTAAGGATTTCTGATACGAATGAAACTTAAGTTTCTCAAAGAAAACCCAATATACAATACCACACGAAAATAAGCCTTATTTTGATTAAATAATAACGCCTTTTGATCGAAAATCTTTCTCCAATTTTGTACGTCTTCCACCACAGAAGTGGGTTGTTGTCAATCAAAAGTCACATTATTGCATTCACCGCTCTCTTTTTGAACAAAATATTTTTGTCTCCTCTGTTTTTCAGAAAAAAATAATTTGTACTTGCTTCCCAAAGAACTTATCAAAAAAATGAAACTTTAGAAACTCATTATGTTATGATGCCATCTAATTTTCAGAATTTTCTAGCCAATTGCAATTATTAGAGAAAAGATCTCCTTAGAAATTTCACTCACCTGAAACTGATCAATCAAAAGTCTTTGCTCCATCTTTTCAGCATAAGCTCCTTAAAAATGAAAGTGGCAAAAATAATAATCTTATTCCAACATTTTATAAACTGAAGAGCACCACATTAAAATTGGCTCACTAAAAAGTTTCAAGAAAAAGAATCAAAACAAAACATTCGAAATTTTGGCGATTCGAATGTTCAAAATGAATTTCGTATTCGAATGTTTTAAAAAAAAGACCGTTTCTAAATCAAAACATTCGAAACGCACATTAGAGAAAATATTTTTCTAAAAATTGAAAAGGCCTACCGCTTGCTAATTAAACCCAACTAAAAATGCCTGAAAAACAACACAAAGTACAGAAACAAACGTTTTGATGTTTGAGAAAAGAAGGCCTTGTTTTATTGCTTGGATGTGTATCTTAAGAAGTCTTGAATTCATGTGGCCCCTTGTGTTTTATTGTTTACAAAATAGAATGGAAAAGCTTAAACCAAAAGTCGAACGTCGAACGAGAACACTCAAAACTTGATCAGTGGTGGAAGAAACCAGGATGTTCAGAATACAAAATGCAACAAAAAGAAATTTCTTTAAAACGCTAGGTTTTTGTGAGCCTGTGGTACTGTAATGTTTTATTCCTTCGTATAAATATATGACGGTATACTACTGTATGAAACAAAGAAAGAAGCCAATTTTTGCACTTACTCTTCTATAATCTTGTACTTGTATCCTCCACTTTAAGCATCTTTGAACCATAAAGAAGATGCCGAGATTAAACACCCATAAATATGGATCTTCCTGCCATTTTGTCTTTCCTCACGAAGTTTGCTTTGAAAAATCTCTGTCGCCTCAAAAAATGTATAGAGAAACTTTTAACGGCCAATCAGTCACCGTATTTCATTCTTATTTCAAGAGTAGTGGGGGTTATTTGAACTAACATTTATAACTGACAGTGTAAATATTTAAACATTTTATGTCTTTGGAAAGATATGAAATGAACTTCTATAATGTGAAATCTTGCGAACGCTCCATTTTTGCATTTACAAACTCATGTTACGAAATATTTCACCCCGGCTCAACATGTTTGTATAACTCGCTACCAACTTCCAATCCCGGCTAAATATTTTGGGCGATTACGGACGCCTATTGACGTCCTGAAAAAATAAGTCCATAAGACGTTTAAGGACGTTGCGATGGAGGGGACGGCTTGGACGGGCGGACGTGATTTGGACGTCATATAGGCGTCCTCCGGACTTTCTGTGCCCACTGGGTAGGATAGTTGAGGATTCCAAAAATGTATAGTTTATCCTGTAGAATCTTGGGTTAAGCAAAATGCCATTTTTTGGGTTTGGCTCCCGGACTAAATACTATTGTCCATTGAATGGTAAAATGTAAATCATCTCCTTACTTTGCTCCTGAACGTTTTGGATAAAAGCATCCATCACTTTAAGCTTCGGATGTTCGTAAAACATTTTTTTTTGACCAATTTTAAACGATTTCTTAAAATTTTGGTTGTCTCAGTTCACAAAGTTTAAAAAAGGTTCTTAACTTCTTAATATTTTTGCCATTGAAGTCTTATGTTCTTATTCACTCTTAGGTTTCAAATAAACGTCCCCCCCCATTTTTGAAAATTTTCCGATCCCTCGGCTTTTTAGCCCCCCCCCCCATTTATTAATTTTTGAGAATATTTTCAGCTGTCAAAGAGAGCCCCTTATTTTGCTCTAAAGATTTTCGCCTATATTTACCTTATTTTTAGGTTTTCAGAAGTACCCCCGGCAATTAGGCCCCCGTTTATTCGACCCCCCCTTATTTGGAACCTAAGAGTACTTCATTATAATAAAAAAACGTGTATGCTCATCGTAAAAAAATTCCTTGAAGCTTCAGTTGAAGTACTTCAAGTTCGTCACAATTATTTCCTTTTATTTGATACATTTTAGATTGGCTCGTGTATAAGAGAGACATCTTTGGGTAAAGAGCGGGGAGCTCGTCGAAAATCGTCCAAACCAAAACCATTCGCCTTACACCTCGTTTTTGCGGACGTTATCAAGAACGGGTACAGCTGGAAAAATGAAAATGGACAAATGAGGTTTGTAGGATTGCTTAAACGGGGCGGATTTCTAATTAAAGTCTGTCTCGAAATAATTTGCAGCTGGAGAAAAAAATGGCTGTAACTTTTGATAGAATTCGAATCAAGTTGCGATTTTGTGCTCGTTAAAAAGATATTCGTGAGTGGAATATTATCAAGTAAAAAATTGAGAAAAAAAAAGGAAAATGAAAATGAAAAATGAAGAAGAAAAAAATCAATTTTGCGAAATGTGGTATAATACCATTCACAGGAGTGCTCGTCAATCTAGATCATATCAATGTGAAAAAATTCCCAAATTTCATCAATAAAAGATATCAAAAAAGTTTATTGATGGTTGATCGACAAAGGCTGTTTTTTGTCGTTTTTTACCAGTTTTTATATTTTACAGATCAACCAATAACCTTCTTTGATATCTTTTGATGAATGAATATTTTGAACTTTTTGACAGTGATGATGATCTGAGATTGAAAATCCATCCGTGAAAATGGTAATATACCATTTCTAAAAAGTGATTTTTTTCTTCATTTTTCATTTTCATTTTCCTTTTTTTTCTCATTTTTTTTACTTGATAATATTCCACTCACGAATATCATTTAAACAAGCACTTAATCGCAACTTGATTCGAACTCTATCAAAAGTTACAGCCATTTTAGTCTCCAGCTGCAAATTATTTCGAGACAGACTTTAAGTCTTGAACTTATTTCGTGATATGACAATCTCTATAACATAGAGGTTTACCTTAAGGGAACAAATTTTGGTGAAAACTATAAATCAAAAATTTGAATTTTTTTCCTAAATTTTTGTGAAAGAATTGTTTTGAGCAGGAAAAAATTATTATAATTGCAATATTGACACTTTTCTTTTGTTTGGAGTTAGTGCACAAAGGTTTCTAGACGATTAAAATTGTTCCATTCATTACTTTTTGCTTTATTTCTACTATGTATAAATTAGTCGTCTAGCTTGCTAGACTATTCGGGAGGATTCTTCCCATTTCGGAAGAATCTTCCAATTTTGGAAGAATCTTCCCGATCGAGTTAGTGGCACAGACTGTCAGATTGTCTAATCCTGACCACCCCTTTCTAATCCCGACCTACCTCTAATTTACAGAAAATACTGTCTTTACTTTAAATTTAAATTTAAGGGCCCTTCTACACTTGAACAATTAAACATCGAGGCAAAATTTGGTATTGTACAAAACATTGATATCAAAAAAAAAGTTGGTAAAAAAAAAGAAAGTTGGTATCAAAAAAAAAAAGTTGGTATCAAAAAAAAAAATTGGTTTAAAAAAAAAGTTGGTATCAAGAAAAAAAGTTGGTATCAAAAAAAAAAAGTTGGTAAAAAAAAAAAGCCAAAAAAAAAAGTTAGTACCAAAAAAAAAAATGGTATCAAAAAAAAGTGGAAAACAAAATTTTTTAATTTCCGCAGAATATCAGNTCTCCATTCCCCCCTCTTTTCTTTCCCCCACCATATTTCAAAATTTTTCGGTTCCCCCCTCTTTTTTGAATTTCCCCAGCTATTTGAAGATTTTGCGGTTCCCCCATATGGTTAACATAAAAATGCCTTAAATCAAATTTGAAATTTTGGGAAAGCTTGAAAATATAGCCTTGAAAGTACTGGGAAAATGAAATTGTATTGAAAAGTTGGTTTATTTAAAAAGGTTGGCTGATTGTATTGCTTAAACAGGTTTTGCAATAAGATAACCTTGAGATCAGTGAAGTTCCCCCAGTCAAAATTTCCTAAATTTATGGTTTTCCCCCCTCTTTATTTCCCCCCAGCAAATTTCAAATTTTTCATTTTCCCCCATACTTTAAAAATAGGGCCAAAATCAGAATCCCCCCCCCCTTTATAAAGGGGGGGGGAGGACACTATGACAGTATTTATCAAATATGAGATATCTTTCAAGCTTTTTCAATCATCAAACCAGGAAAATATCTTTGGAAAGAAAATAGATACCTGGATGCAGTTTTTTTTACTTGTTTCCTTGATAATTCCTGATTGATTTAAAAAAAGAATGAACAGATTTGGATGATTTAAAGGTAAGTACTAATGCATTGAAGTTCATTTTTGTAAATTCTTCCTCGTTCCGCGCAAAAAATCCCGACGAGTGCGCACCCTATTATTGGCGTAAGCCCAAAATTGGGCTGTCGTGGAATAAGGGCTGGCGTAAAAGGAGCTGGTGTTAAATTAGGGCCGGCGTAAAAAGGGCCGATAAAGTATTACTATCTAGAGTCCAAAGTCCATCCACAGATATGCGATATACCGTGAGAGGTCCTAAAGCCGACAGCCCAGCCTAATTCCGACCCCCCAAATAACTGTTATGAAAAAAAATTCTATGTTTACAAACATTCCCTCTCCAAGTTGAACGATAAACTATTGCTAGAACTCTCGAAACAAAACATCTAACAAGATAGCTGTAATGTCAAGATGTCAATTAATGTAATTAAAAAGTGTGAGTTGTAAAAATAATTACCTTTTATTCTGGATCAGTTGTTCATGTTTAAAACGATAACAGTTTTGTAATAAAAGTGACTTGTGCGGGAAAAATACGAAACAACTTGGACTGGTTTCCATCAAGAAACAAACAGACTAAATTGTAAAAATGGCGCGAAGTTGAAAAAAGGGCGGATGCGGTAGCACTAATTTGAATAACAAACATCGAATCAATGAGGCGGCAACATCAACGCCCTCTTTACCACCTATAAGTCCGGATGTTTATTTACGGAAGCAGACGGAAGGCCCCGCAATCGGACAGCTCTTCATTTAAGTGTACTCTTTGACGACATATATTATCTTTACTAGAATAGGAGCAAGGTGTCATGTAATACATAATAATTGTAATATACGTCGTCTATTTGTATTCTTATCATGTAATATATAATATAATGTAATATACGTCGTCTATATGTATCCTTACACAAAGTCCTAGCCCCGCAATCAAGCCAAGTGCCAGTGTAAAGTAATAGAAACCAGGCTTGATTACGTAACGTTTCAAAATGAGCACGCTCGTACACACAGTTACATCAAAATGCCTCGAAAATGTCAATATGAAAATTGCGTAATCAGAGAACGTATGTCTCGCTCATTATAAAAAGGCTGAGACAAACTTTCAATAATTGGATTGTAACATCGAGTCAAGTCTCTTTTGTTAAGTCACAAGGGGGTAAATAAAACAGACCTTGATACATTTATCGTTCGTTTCAAAAAAAACTATTTCTATCGAAACCATTGTCGCACTTACCAGATGATTGGCCTCTTAAAACAACTCCATCTTTTTTAGCGTCAACAAACCAGACACCTTTCTTTCCATCAGCTCCGGCAAGTTCAAATGAGAAAATTGCTTTGAATTTCTTGATGAGTGTAGCTTTCTCCTGATAAAAAACAGAACAGCAAACAAGCGCGTTATTGAAAAAGGCTTACTTTGATACATAATTAGTATGGTCGTGTTACAAAAATACAGACTGTTCGTACAAAAAAAATAAGATCTACAATCAGTTCCAAAATACTTGGCACAAAAGGGAAATTCTACAGGAAATTTTTTAGCCACAAACAATTTGGAAGCGCTCTAAATTAGATTGGTAGGGTAGAAGGGTAGAGTTTTATTCTATATAAATCCATACTCTCGCTAGACTTAACACTGAAGACCTTAGGATCTGGGGATCCAGAAGTTCAAAAATGGTCTGGTTGGGCTTGAAATATAACTTAGAAACCAATAAATCCCTTCCAGATCGAAATATTCGATGAAATCAAGTTGAAGGCCCGAAATTGACATTTTCGCTTAAACTTTAAATATTGAAAAATGGTAAAATAGCCAAAATAGCCAATATGTTATGGCATTGATTGTAGCTGAAACTTTCTCCAGACCTTCTATACTCTATAAAATTCTATGTAGTTTTTTGAGAGCTTTAGAATGGTATACATGATATTGTCCATTTCCAAATGAATTTAAAAATTTCGCCCTTAGGGTTTTGCCTGAGGAAAATAGAAATTGCCCAAAAAAGGGATGTTCCACCAGTGGGATTTTAGGGGATTTTTTCCTGAGGCATAAGCATAAATTATACTAAACGACCCCATTAAATAGAACTGCCGAGTTGGGTGTAAAATTACGAAAATGAGACAATTTCATGGCCAATAAGGAATATCCTAAGTTAAGGACAAGAGTGTTGGGACCTTATTGGAAGACGCGATATTATCTCTTCCATCATAGTCTAGATCTAGACTAATACTGTAATTTAGAATTCCAGGTCAATAATCAGCTTCACCTAATTATCAAACACTAAAAGGTGAACAGTACTGCAAAAGAGAAGTGTGCTCGTCAAAAGAGGAAAATTATTCAAAACACTCTCTCGCGCGGTTTTTTTATGGCAAACATACTCCTATTTTTTACTTTGTAGAAGAATTGTCCCTATTTTGCGTAATAAGACTAATAGCCTGGAAATCTCTCCCATTGAGTTTCAAGCCGAAGGCTTCCAAACTTTTCCAGAAAGAAAAATAAGCGAATAAACGAGTCGTTGAATATTAACTCTTTCTAAGAAGGTGGCGAGAAATCTGTTAAAACAAAGCTTCAAAACATAAGCTTTTTATTCTTATACGGACATACAAAATTTTTGAAGCCATTCAATGTTCTAAAATTTTTGAGTTTTAAGCCTAAAAAAGTTTTCAAAATATTTTTATTGTTACCATTTTGAGACCATTTTGAGACCATTTTGTGAAGATTCGTTACTATTTTTAGACTCGGTGCGTTGTGCTATTGGGTGTTTTCGATCCCCAAAGCCTTACAATGTTCTTAACTTGTTCTTAAGATTTTGGCTATCGAAGCCTTATGTTCTTATATAGTTTGTTCTTATAAAAAAACATGTTTATACCTCCTTTAAACGGCGCTCAATTTCTTTGAAGACGACTTCTGATTGGAAAGAGCTTTCAATGCAATGTGAAGAATCTGTCATTGAAGTCCTGAATAAATGTTAAAAAAATGTCAGTGGTGGTGGCCAATCAGAAAGATAATTAGAATATAAACATCTTTTTGATTTAGAACTATATCCAGACTTAGATTAAGCCTCAATAAAAACGTATAATTATAAAATTATTAGTGCCTTTTTATGTTTCATCTTTATTTTATTTAGTATTTTCAACACTTTCTCTCCTTGAGCTCAGATCTCTGATCTTCACCATATATATACATGGTCAATTCTTGATATGCGTAAGTCATTTTTCTAACGGTCTGGACAGCCTCCAGAAAAATATACTTATAGTATACTAGACGATGCTATCGTCCGTATAATATGTTATTATGATATAACATAGTTTGTATATTATAAAACGTAATATGTTTCGCGGCGGATAGAGTCTGTGTTTACGGACGATATCAATTTGGCGCTTTTCTTGATTTTATCTTTGCCCTTACCGACCTTGGAGAAGGGTCGGTGAATTTTGCGGAAAATCCCTGCAGATTTATAGACGAACTTGGTAGAGAAAATCAAAACAACACAAAATCGAAGGGATGCAAGTAGGAAGTGAACTTTATCCAAAAAATGGTTGTTTTCTTTGAGCATGATGGTTCTGGGTCTGGTGAAGAAGAATGTTCTTGTAGGATCATTTGGAGGCTGAAGATAAGACCTTACATAAACGCATTCATCTTTAGCTTTTATGACAATATTAGTTAGAAGGGATTGTTTTCCTCAAGGCCCACAAACAAATTCTAACTTTGATTTTTTGGAAATTTTATTCAACTTGATGCCTGACACCTGAAGTAGCATCTAAAGGTAAGGTTTATATTCACTAGATTTCGCAGTTTCTTTTATGGTAGCAGGAATCAGTGTCAGTTGAGACTGAATTATTGACTTTTTCCAGTTCTGTCAAGTAATGATTTTGTGCGCGCAAAAAATTTTCAATCTCTGTAAAGTTTTTTCTAAGATAGTCCAAATTTTAACAGATTTTACTTCCTAGTTATTTTTTTGTTGGGCTTGATTGAGTTTGATGTTTAGCTATCTTTTTGTATTTTTTGATAGTCATTTTTTCAGCTTGGCACTTGAGTGAAAGTAGTGGTACCAGCAATATTTTAAAAACCATGGTTATCTAGCATATTTCAACCAATGCATTTCTACAAAATTCAACCAACACCTCTCACAAAATCAGACCGACACCTTCCACCTTGTCTAAACAAGACTTTCTGCGATATCTAAACAACATTTTCCACGGTGGCTGATCAACACTTTCCATTATGACTGAAGGAATAACCCTCCACGATATCTGAACAACACTTTCCACAACATCTGAACAACGACACCTTCTATGATACAAGAGCAGTACTCAAGCATCTTCAAATATCTGAACAAAAAGTTTCTTTTTGACTATATTTTTAGCAAGCAGCTGGTTCGTTCAAAAACAGCTTTTCTAAGCCTTCAGAGGTCTATGTAAAATTTGAACCAAAATTTTTTTAGGACACATTTCTAACATTACATCATCAGAAAAAATCGTATCGAAAAGAATCTTTTTTCACTTCAAATTTCCACATTCTTCTGGAGAAATGCAAAATTATATCGGCTACCTAATCAGACTATACACAGAATGCAAGATATAAAAATTTCTCCTGACCGTAGGGTAATTCAAGGTGAAAACCTGCAATCTTTTCATAAATTTACGGTGAAATTTCAGCTAATCACCATGTCATTATTGAAAGATTAACAGTTTTTCACCGCCAATTCATCTAAAAGGTCAAGGTAATTTTTTTTGATTTTTTCCTATGATACTGTATACCGTGAAGTCTGGTATAGCCATCAAATGACTGACCGCAATCAAAGCAGCAAAATTTCAAAATAAATGAACTACGCAGCTCCGCTCGCACCTCTACTTACAATTTTTTATTTTGATTTAACTTTGTATTTTAATGACCAGCCAGGTCACTCATTTAAGGGTTATGCATGTTAGCCTCCACTAAGTTACCCCGATCTCACGGTAGTTTACAAATTTCATCTAAAATTTTACAACCATAATCCTGCGAAAACATAAATTTTGTTTGAATTTTGTAAAAAACTAAAAATTTATCATAATTCCTGAACCAATGATCAAAACTACTTTAGATTTGAAATATAGGGTCACTGTGATGATTGAAATATATTTGTAAGGAAAAATTCCCCAAAAAATCTGTGGTTCAAATTTTCAATTTTAGACCTGAGGCCGAGAAGGCGTTTTTGACTGAACCAGATGTTTTGCAAAAAATACCTAGTCGAAATAAAACCACGTTTTAAATTTCTTTACTCAAATATCCTTTTAAATCATCCAAGTGACAATTCCATAAAATCCCACATAAAAATGAATTGATTTATTCAAAATTTTAAAAAAGATAACCAAAAATATGAAAGAAATTTCATACATTGATTTTGGCATGACAAATCTGCCCTTGAAAAATTCCTTTCAATTTTTTTTTTTAAAGAGTGAGAATTTTAGCATGGTATATGGATTGTGTCTAAGACTTTCTTTTTTACTTTCTTTATAAAAAAAAACAAAATTTAAAATATTCAATATGATTCAATTATATGATAATTGTAAATAATGCCTTTTATATACAGTAAATGCCCATACTGAATACAGAAGGGCAAAATAGCAAATATTAACATACAGACATATAGCAGTTCCTAAGAAGATAAATAAACAAAAGTCTTTCTTAATGGCCATCTTGCTAGGAATGGTTGCTTTTTTGTCCACAATTCAAGTTGGTGTCAACATCATTGGAAAGGTTTATCACCTTTCTAAAAATAAAAAGTTTTAGCACCTACTTGTATAATTTTTCACTATTTTGAAACTACCAAGATTATTTTGAATCTTTCATATTTTTAATTATATCAGTACACGTTGTTTTTTTTATAAGAACAAACTATATAAGAACATAAGGCTTCGAGGCCCAAAAATTTAAGAACATTCTAAGAACATTCTAAGGCTTTGGAGACTTAAAAACGTGCATTTTCTTAAGAAATTACATCAAAATGCTCAAAAAATGCTGAAAATAAGAACATTTTAAGAACATTTTTAGGCTTCAAATCCAAAAAACTAAGAACATCCGAAGGCTTCGAAAATTGTTGACGTTCTTATAAAAAAAAAAACGTGTATATGACAACTTGGCACAGGAAAAAAATTTATAAAATTCACCTTGACTTTTTAGTGAATTCACAGTGAAAAGCTGCAATTTGACAATTCGCAGTGAAATTTCACCTTTTCATCTTGAATTATTAATTGCGGCTTTTCACCGTGAATTCACTAAAAAGTCATGGAATGATTTATATTGAATTTTTCCTGTGTTGGACTTGGTTTTGGTAGACTATAAGGTGGGACCAATTTGATTTGTTGTTTTACAGGCATACCACGACCGAACCTAAAATTTACCTAAAGCTTGCGGTCTGTAAAAAAAACGACAAAATTATATTGGCTTGCCTAAACTATATCTGTAGACAAAAAATCAAAACAAACAATTATGCCTTTTATGAAAATTAAAAAAAAATTCATAAAGAAAAATAATGCATTAATTTGTAAAAAAGCTGTTTGTGATTTGAAAAATACCACTCTTCATAAAATTTTCCTAGAGCAATTAGACAAAACATATACCACATACACTGTAGATAAACCTGGTAGATGCAAGTTTGCATTATGAAAAGATGAGTCTTTCAAAATAAAAATAAAAGAGAAAAATGCTTTACCTCTTCTTCTCTCTTTTATAGCTTTCTTGAAAATAATAAACAAACCATTTACATAAAACACCTTGTTGCAAAGAAGTTACAAACTAAAGTACTAGCTAATAGGAGGCTGAGAGACTAAAATGCTAAAGAATTGCATAAAACATTTCCACACTATACTATATACTTAGATCAACTTTCTGTCGCCCTGTTTTGGAATCATTATTCCAGTCGGGTCAATCTGTATTCACAACAGGAACTGCCGGGAGATTTACCAGTCAGACCCGACTGTTTATTTACATTTGTTCGAACCGGGCCGGCCGATCACACCGCTAACCAAAATCCAAAATTTCCGCTTTTCTACCGAATTGATATAGTCTAAGACAACAGCTACTCCCGTAAAAAATTCCCGTCTTCACGTTTGTTCCTCTTAGATGAAACTCGTCTTAGACTATAGCATAGTCTAATAGTATACTACTTATAAAATTACTTCGGAAACAAAGCGTACGTGAGATAAATCACGGCACTTTTTTGGCCAAAATTTGTATAAATTTTTTTTTTTCGAAAATCGGGCTCCGTCACTTTGTAAAAAAATTTAGAAAAAAACTAATAGGCCAATCTCAAGGAAAGCTGATAACAAAAGGCACATTATAATCAAATTAACTCACTGTTGTAATTGCATCGGTTTATATTTCTTGTACAATCCTACAACGCATGCGCCACCCAAGCCTAAGTTATGTTGTAGACCAACTTTCGCGTTTGTAACTTGTCTTTTATCACACTCGTTGCGAAGTTGTTTGCAAAGTTCATAACATTGAGCCAATCCTAAGATAAGATGAGAGAGATCTAATGAGTTGATACAAAATTTTCCTCTAATGATCAATTTAGTGTCTTCCAGGTTACAAAACACCCCTGCGCTTAGACTATACTGAGTCAAGTGGAGGTCTGCTGGTTTATACAAGATCTGATATTTTGATGCATCAGCTTACATCTTTTGTTTTCCCTAAAGGTATCGAGGTCATTCCTTTTGAAATCAATCTTAGGAAAACTAAGTGGTGCGTTTTTATGATTTATAGAAATCCTACAATTCACAAATCTAAAGAAAAAATCCAAAATTTTTTATCAGTTCTTTCTGCAGGCTTAGATTTTTATAGTAGATCTTATAATAATTTTATGGTGGTAGGTGATTTTAACTTGGAACCTGATAACGAATTACTAAAAAATTTCATGAATGCTAATGATCTCTACAATCTGATCAAACAAAAAACCTGTTTTAAGTCAGAAAATGGCACCTGCATTGACTTAATTTTAACAAACAGGAAGCATTCCTTTCAATTTACAGGTGCCTTAGAAACGGGCTCAAGTGACTATCACCTTCTTATCCATACTATGATGAAATCTACTTATGTAAAATTACCCCCTGTACGAAGGAAGTTTAGGGATTATAAAAATTTCAATTCTGTTATATTTTTAAACGAACTAAATTGTCAACTTAAAGATAGAAATATTGTAGATTATAGCTTATTTGAGAAAATTTTTGTAAATTTATTAAATGAGCATGCACCATCAAAGACAAGGTTAATCCGCGCTAATAATAAGCAGCATGTAACCAAAGAACTCAGGAAAGCCATTATGCTCCGATCAAAACTAAAAAACATAGCAAATAATACCAAAAATCCTGAAGATGTTGCTCGTTATAAGCGTCAGAGAAATTTTGTCGTCAATATGAATAGGAAAGCCAAGAAATCTCTCTTCAGTAAAAGTGACCCAAAACAATCTCCTAAAGGCTTCTGGGACACATTCAAGCCTTTCTTTTCAAATAAGGTCAATTTTGTTGATGAGAGAATTCAGCTCATTGAGGATGATAGCATTTTATCTCGAAATATAGATATTGCTGAAACCTTCAATGAGCACTATCACACTGTAACTGAACGCTTAGACGTTCCTCGTTGGAATTCTGTTAATGGTGAAATCTCGGACAACGTCAATTCAGCCATAGATAAATTCTCTTGTCATCCAAGCATTATAAAAATTCGCGAAAATAGGCAAGATATTGACGCGTTTGAGCTTTCACTAGTAACAAATTCAGAAACACTCAAGGTTATAAATAGCCTGAACGATTCTAAGTCAGTCAGTGGTGATATTCCTACTAAGATCATAAAGTTAGCCAAATTTGTTTGTGCTCCTACACTGACATCGTGTTTCAACCACAGTCTTGAATCACAACATTTTCCTGATAGCTTGAAGCAGGCTGATATTATCCCAGTCCATAAAAAGAAAAGCAAGCACGACAAGGATAACTACAGACCCGTCAGTTTGCTCCCTTCCCCGGCAAAAATCTTTGAAAAACTAATATCGAAACAATTAAACATTTTTCTCGAATCCTTCTTCTCTACTAAACTCTGTGGTTTTCGCAAACAGTATAGCACACAGAGTGCTTTACTTAACATGTTGCGAAAATGGCAGATGTCGCTTTCTAATTCTGAGAAAATTGGAGCAATTCTGATGGATTTGTCTAAAGCCTTTGACTGCTTGCCTCATGATCTTCTAATCGCTAAACTTCATGCGTATGGACTTGGAAATAAAAGCCTCGCTCTTATCCATAGCTATCTTTCAAATAGGAAACACAGGGTCAGAGTGGGTTCATCTTACAGTAGTTGGCTACCTTTGCTATTTGGAGTGCCTCAAGGATCTGTTTTAGGTCCAATCCTTTTCAATGTTTTTATCAATGATTTATTTTATTTTGTAAATGAAGATGACCTCTGTAACTTCGCCGATGATAATACTCTTCATAAATGTGCTTCTTCCTTGCAAGAAGTCATTGAAGCCTTAAAATTAGACTTGCAAGTTATTCTCGCTTGGTTTGAACATAACTCTCTTGTAGCCAATCCGGAGAAGTTCCAGATGTTATTTCCAGGTACTAAAAATGCAAATATATCTATTGACATAGGAAATTTTTCACTAATATCTTCTGAGAATGCTCTTCTTCTTGGTATAACTATCGACAGTGCTTTATCATTTTATACTCATATTCAGGATCTATGTAAGAAAGCCTCTCAAAAAACTAAATCTATCCTGAGAATGAGATCATATTTGAACCAAGATCAGGCAGACTTATTATTTAATAGTTTTATATTATCTACCTTTAAGTATTGCCCTCTCATTTGGATGTTTTGCAGTAAGATGGCACATAATCTTTTGACTGAAGCTCACTACAGAGCTCTTAGAGCTAAAGAAAATCTTCTAAATCTTGATTATGACGAGCTTTTGGTTAAAGCAAATTGTGCGTCTATCCATACTCAAAACCTCCAACTCATGTTAGTGGAAGTTTATAAGAGCGTCAATAATATCGGAAATAAACTAGGCTGGGACCAGTTTGAAATTATCCAGCGTGAAACAGGGAGTGATGATGAGGATAACGATTCCCCACGTCCTCCAAAACTTAGAAGAGGCGCTCAAATTAAACTTCCACTGCCAAAAAATGCAGTTTGCTTGAACTCCTTTAACTATCGGGCAGGACAGGCTTGGAATAGATTGCCCAATGAGACCAAAACATCTGAATCATTAGAATGCTTTAAAACAAAAATTTTGAAAGCAAAAATATATTGTTCTTGCAAACTGTGCTCAATCTTTTAATGTTTTTAGAATTTTTATCCTATATTATTTACTATTAAGTAAATATTAGATTGTCACGTGGTTTTAATTAGTCTTTTGTACTATTTTGTTTTGTACCAACGTTAAATAAAGAATAAATAAAAAAATAAAAAAAAATAAAAATAAAAAAAATAAAAAAAAGTACAAGTTAGTGTTCTTATTTTCACTATTTTGTGATTATCTTTGAGCAATTTCCTAAAAAGACAGGTGTTTTAGAGTCCATAAAGCCTTAAAGGTCTTTAAATTGTTCAAAATATGTTGGCCATAGAGCCCTTATGTTCTTATATATTTGTTCTTATAAAAAAAGTTCATAAAAAAAGCTTTGCCTGTTCATCGTAAATGTTTAGAATGGTCAATATCCAAGTTTTGCAGACCGGGAGGGAATACTTCCATACTACGAGATCCGCCATTAGGATACTTAGACAATTCCCCTATTTAAAAAAAAAGGGAAAATTTGACAACCAAAACCTTTTTTCAAAGGTTTTTAAGCTGAGAAAAATGCATTTTATATTCACAATTGTATTCTGATTAACATCGTAAGTTAATGAAAGAAGCGACACTGAAACAGTGATACAGTATACATCAAAGCAACGATGTAAAAATAATAGATAACCAACTACCTCTAGAAGGCACTTCTCCCAAGAGAACAACCATTGTTTTCCTATTGAAATGAGCACTCCTTTAAATAGCTCTGTGTGCAGTGCGTGTTATGCTTTTAGCTAGATTTTGACACACTTTTTGACATCCACTGAATTGATAGAAAATTTGAATTGTTATTTACTGCAAATTTTGGAATTTTTTTCAAAAGATAAAGGTACCAATCTTTAGACAAATTGACTACGGATCGGCCTGATACCACTTAATCTTCATCTGGATAAATAAACGCTCATAAAATGATGTTATCTGAAAAATATATGTGTGATTTGAAGTGCGATATCTCACGAATGAAAAGTGCATGAAGGTTGCCTGATACAAAATAAACAGATGAATGTTTATAGTACAATAATATCTAATTAAAAAATTCCTTCTGTGAGGCTGCCTATGGGAAAATACACTTTTCTAACCCAAATTTTGGAAAAATATACATCACGTGATCGATTTTGTCCAATAGAAGGTTGCAAATGAAGCAAGTTTTTATTTAATTGCACTTTTTACGATGCAAAATGTCATTAATATTTTTACAACCGTAACACGGATGTTTTTTGAGAATCAAGGCAAGTTGGTTATCTACAGGGTGTCCCTAATTAAAGTAACGAGTTTGAACATGCGATTGAGTAGAAAAGTTTGTGTGTGTTACTGTATCGCTAAAATATAAGAACGTTCTCCATCACACAGGCTTATTACAAAAGGTAGTTACAACGTATAAATTAATCGTAATGACAAAGAAAAAAGAGGGAGAGCTTAAAATACAATTTTGTGAACACGCACATAAAACTTTCTACTCGATTGAGTTCAAACTCGATACTTTAATTAGGGACACCCTGTATTATTTTTACATCGTTGATCAAAGTAAGCGCGTGGTTCGAGTATTATGTAATACGACAGAATTTTAAAAAGTCCTTCAATTGTTTTCTCGTTGTCCACGGCAACCCAACTATCCATTGGATAGGCTGCACGCATCCCCTCTGATATGTTTTGATAAATAGTATGTTCGTCGTGTATAAAATTGCCGCCCGAGAGTTACCCCCGTCTTTATGTAAGTTTTATATGAGATATTCAAATTTCATTAAATTCTAATTAAAAATTTGGATGGCTAGAGGATTTGGATTTCTGAAGCTTTTTAAGAAAATTGAAACATGTTAACTCTCTGACGGGAATTTTATACACGATAGGCATCCTTTATATCAAAACCAATACACGGGTTGCAAAATTATATCAACGCAGTCAAAACACGTGATTACTCGAAAAAGTGATTTTATTCCCATGTTACTTGTTTTACAACTTACAGCTGATTACTTTTTTAGTGTCAATAGATTCAAACCCATCAGAAATCAATGTCATGTAACAAGCAACTAAAAATCTCGAGTAAAATTTTGCAACCTGTGTATTTCGATTTTTCTAAAACAGCGACGCATTGTGGGAGTGTTTCGGGTGTATTACAATAGAATTCCTTCAAAGAATTTCTAAGAAATTTGTATTGTAATACCCTCGAAACAATTCCACAATGCATCAAAGGAGCGGAGATTCGAACTACAAACTCTTAGTTTGAGGCGCTAACGCTTTGACGCCATTTGGTTTCATTAGCGCTCTATTCAAAGGATTTGAACAAAGTAAAACCTTAATGTTTAAGATACAATGGTAGATTCTAGCAGAACTATTTTGAAAATTTCCACCTTAGATAGGACATGGTATGATAGAATATTATAGGATAAAAAATTGTCAGTTTGTTGATAAAAACACCCCCTATCAGTTTCGGAGAACTCAGCTGAGGTTTTAGCATTGCTGATAGTATCTATCGTCTAAAGGTATTTAAAATTTTTCACAAAGGTTTAAAAATACCCCCTATCGGTTTCGGAGAACTCAGTTTGTCATCGCTGTCGGTTTTAGCATTGCTGATAGTATCTATCGTCTAAAGGTATTTAAAATTTCCCACAAAGGTTTAAATTCTTTTATTATAATTATGAATCATTTCAGACTACAACTTATCGATCAACTAATATATATCTCATAATGGCCTTACTTTCTAAGTACATTCTATTGCTCTTTTTATCCATTTTTATTTTAGTGAGTTAGGTCATTAGTATCATTTTAAAATAAAGTTTGTCTATAATATAATAGGGTAAGGTACAACCTACTTTAAACTTCCTAATTTTGAATTCATTTGAGTTCAACTGTAGATGCATTGAGATTGGAAGAGCCAAGTCACCCACAAGAAAGTCATTTAAAAGCAAGTCGCCTACAAGCAAGTCATCTAAAAGCAAGTCATCTAAAAACAACTCATCTAAAAACAACGCATCTAAAAGCAACTCATCTAGAAGAGAAGTTAACACAAGTCACAAGCAACCCTTCTACAGAGTCATCTAAAAGCAATTCATCCAAAAGCAAGTCATCTACAAACAATCCATCTAAAAGCAACTCATCTAAAAACAAGGCATCTAAAAGCAACTCATCTAGAAGAGAAGTTAACACAAGTCACAAGCAACCCTTCTACAAAGTCATCTAGAAACAATTCATCTAAAAGCGAAGTGATCTACAAGCAAATCTCATCTAAAAGCGAAGTCATCTAAAAACAATTCATCCAAAAGCGAAGTGATCTACAAGCAAAACTCATCTAAAAGCGAAGTGATCTACAAGCAAAACTCATCATCCGGTCGTCATGTTTGGTTACGGTTGGCTTAAATGGTTTTCTTATATATTTAAGTTTGGTTTATTCATTATATTTATCATTAGAGTTATAATTAATGGTTCTCTAGACAGTTTTGATGAGCCAGCATACTTAGCATTGGGAAGTAAAAATTTCCACCAACTCACCACAACTGCCCGAAATTGTATGATTGTCGTAACTGTCATTGTGTTTGTAGCTGCTATATCGAGCGTGATAACTTCTAAACGTGGTATGGTTTACGCATGCGTGGTTGATTTTATAGTGAGCATTGCACTTGCTATTGTTATGTTAAGTCAGGATGATTTTGATAGACTCAATAAAGATGGTTTGGATTTTATCATCGTGTATTTGCTCTTTGGGTTTGCGCTCATCGAAGTGATCACGGGCTATAAAGCACGGAAAAAGTCACAAGAGGAAAGAACCGGGACAGTCATTGGTTTTTCCAATCACGCAATGACTGTTCCAGCTCCGGCAAGACGTCCTCCGGCAGCGATAGTGTCCGATCCAACATCGCGAATCATAGCCGTCCAAACACCGCAAGGCGTCAAAGTTGTCGGTATTGAAGAACAGCATGCCATCTTAGAAGACGGCCAAGGTGGAATCATTGTCGTTAAGAAAACAAATGCTGCTTCTTTGGGAGCCAACGAAAATGGAGATATTTCTCTTGGTGATGTAGAGGAAGTTCAATTCTTTCACATCACAAGACAAGCAATACTGGCAAACCCTGACAATCCTGATATAAGAGTTATAACGTCAGCAGAAGTCAATCGAATCAATTTGAGTCAACGTGATCGAAGCCAAATCACAGCTTTACGTGGACGATAAGAATCAGAACTATTCATATACACGTTTTTTTATAAAGAACCATTTAGTATAGAACGAGGCTTAACGTGGACGACAAGGTTCGTCAAGTAACATTAAATTTAATATTTGTACGCTTTTTTATAAGAACAGAACACTGAATATTAAGGGTAGTATATAATAGTCCATGAAATTTGGGCTAAATGAGTAAAAAAAGGGAGTAATAGACCTCATCGGAGTTTTTTTCAATAATTATTAATACAATAATGACCGGTTAGTGAGGGCTGTACTGAGAAATATTGCCCGAGGTCAAGTAACGACCGAGCTTGCGAGGTTGTTGCGTGGACCGAGGGCAATATTTTCAGTACAGCCCGAAAAAACCGGTCATTATTGTATTTGTTAACCGTTTCCTTCAACTTTGATTGATTTTTAGCGCTTTATCCAGGAAAAATAGCGAAATAAAGCAGAAAAAACAAGCGAAAAGAGATAAAAAATTGCTATAATTTCTGACGTCAGAAATAAAAAATGAGAGAAATGATGTCAACGCATTGTTCATTTTCCTTTGAAAAAGTGACGTCACAATGAATTTTCCTAACGACGGGCAACCCTGGACAATGTAGGCCCGTCGTCATGCGAAAAGAACCAATTGCATTGCGCAAAAAGCCATGTAGCCCGCTTCGAAAAAGTAACCGGTTAACAATATACAATACAATACAATAACAATAGAATTCCCTCGAGGAATTCCTCGAAACAATCCCACAATGCTTTTTTAGAAAAATAAAAAACTCCGATAAGATCTATTGTGATGTATACCGTTCGAAAGGCTAGGTATTAGAGCGTAAGATAAATGATAGCAGATCTTTTCTAAGTGTCAGCGCCAAGATCTTTGACCTCCTAAGTAAAAACAGTTCTTAAAAAATCTTTGTAAAAACCTAAGTTAAAAAAGTTATAGTTGCGAATCTAGATTCGTTCAAAATTTAAGGAGGTGAGTTACTCTTGTCTTCTGAATAGACACCCCCCCCGCTAATTGTTAAGAGAAAAAAAATCCACCCCCCAGCTCTTATTAAGACCCCCCCCCCGCGCTAATTAAATTCGAATAATTCAATATTTTATTACAGTGTAGATAGACTTAAACTTAAACTTGTTAAAATCTTCCTTTTTTTTAGTATTGGTTCATATCTTACGTGTTCATTTGTTAAAGTTTCTTTTTTGTTGTTGAAATTGATATCAGTTAAAAAATTCTGTCTTCAAATTACCCCCCCCCCCTTATTAGACTTTAGAAAATTCCCCTGCTTATTCGGACCCCCTGTCATATTAAGAACCACGTGAGTCGGACTGAGATCTCAGAAACTACTACGTTAAATGGATTGAATTTCGCGTGGATTAATTTTCACGATTCTTCGCGAATTTTGGTCGTTTCCGCGAAAAAAAGTCCTCCTGAAAAGATAGATTTAAATCCGTATTTTTCGCCCTAGAGAAAAAGACCCCTAAGAAAATGAGAGAAACTGGGGGGGAGGCTGATTCGCGAACTTTAATCCACGCGATAATTTGGGACTCTCAACTCGCAAAAAAAAAAGGATCACGCGGAAATTACTCCATTTAAGGTAAGAAACTTTCGGGGTTTTTTTTCGATCAAGTGACAGGTTCTTAAAAAAATATTACCAAGCTGAAAAATACATCAAATTGACGTTAAACACCCAGGTCGTTCTTTTTTTGGACCGATTATGACACCTTTATATTAATTATATTTGTTTAATATCATCATACACTTTTTTATTTACAAGAACAATTTTATAAGAACAATGACGCTCAAATTTGCCGAAAAATAAGAACAATTTAAGAACAATGCTGAGCTTAGAATAACCCAAGAAATTTAGGGGTCAAAGTAGTAAGAATTGGGTATAACACCTAAGATACCTTAATTGACAATATAAATAAAGAACAGGATAAGAACAATTTGAAGCTCAAAGTGTCAAAAAAATAAGAACGGTTGAGTTTCAGCAACATTTTAGATAGATAGATATGAGCCCTCCGAATGCATTCGGGATGGGTCCTACCCACGAAGGAGTAGGAATCACGGCGCTGACAGACACTGCAACTTGACAGACGCGAGCTGCCAATCCATGGCGTATACTATGACACTCGAACGACACTGGGAGAGCGATGCTCACGCGAGGCCGAACCTTATGAGTGCCACGGCACGTCACAATGTCTGTCTAATCTACCCACACTCTTGTATCAGAGTAATGGTTCATATCAGACATATATTTCATATCAGGACAGTGTCTGCCTATATTTTGTGCTGACATAGGCAAAAAAGATGTTTTTCTTTTTCTCCTTCTGACCAATCTTGATCCACATCCGTGTCAATTCAATAGAAAAAGCTTGTTACTTAAAATCGATGAGTAAGCAAACGATATCACTCTTATAAGGTATAAAAGAAAACTTATGTGCTTATAAATTTATTCTTTCAGTATTCAAACTAATTTTGACCAATTTTTACATCTCTAAAATTACATAATTGAATTCAGTAAACATTCGAAACCATGTTGCCTTTGGCTTGAAAGTGAAAGCGACTGGGTTCGAATATGCTTATGTTTATGACTGGCGTTTTGGAATATACTTTATAAGAATATTCATGATGAAATTGGCCAAGAAATCAAGAATATGCTAAGAATATCACCATCATGGAATTTGGAAACTGAGCCTAAAGAATCCCATTTCCAGGACAATTTCCCTGTAAATCGCCAATTATCCAAAGATAATTTTTATTTTTAGTATTAAAATGAAACATGCTAATATTTCTATCTTGGCTGATCTGAAAGATTGGATCTATCAATAGAAGACTGTAAAGCTGTTTTCTTTCAAGTGCAGTTGCTGAAATTCAGAAGTTCTGCTGCGCTGCTAGTGCTAGACAAAAATATTTGGATGGATATTATTGATGATTTTTCCCAAAAAGTTAAGAATATCCATGATGAAATGGAAAAAAAACTCATCCTTATAAAAAAAAAGCGTGTAGCTACCAAGAAGCTCCGTATTTTACCCCTCCCCCCGGCCAATAAAATTCAGAAATAAGATTTCATTGTGTTTTTTAGAATTTAGAATTTTTCCTTGTTTAAGTAAATCAAAATGGGATTTTGTGCACCATATTACTATTTTAAAGGTCAAATATACCCTAACACACGATAGAGATCGACACAAATGGGTTATTCTACCCCCAAATTACATTCAAGTTTATCTAAAATATTACTGTTTTTTATGATATTGTAATCTAACCATAGTATATTTTGAAACGAAAATAAATGAAAATGACTTAAATATTTTAAAAATAAAAATAAGGATAAGTCAATTTAATTTGAACTCGGTTCGAATGACTAAAAGCGATGTCACTTTCCGTAGACTGGCACGCAAGTCGGGCTGGAACGATATCATGCGGAAAAAGTGGCCGTAGTATATAAAACAAAATAAGTGAAAATACACCTTTTCGACCGTAGTCGCGCGGTCAGGCGCGTGCCACTTAATTATTTAATTATCGCCCTAAACTCGATCCAATCCTTTTTTGACACATTTTTCTATTGTCTATTGGGACGGTTTTAATGGGATAAAGCGGACAAAAAAAATACCCGCGCGGCAATTGGCGGCTACGGTCGAAAAGGTGTATTATTCAAATTTAAAAAAATACGAATACGTCAATCCACTTTAAAATCGAAAGCGATATATCTTTAGTGAAAAGAATCAAACGGGCGTAATTAAAACAGAGTTTAGTATGGTCTAGTGGAAATGCTTAAACATAAAATTGGGTGTAAAGTGCATGAAATAAAAAGCTATCGTTAAAAAAATTTAGGAAACAAGGTCGAGAGAGGAGGTTACTATTGCAAGGTGTGTAACTTCACCATGAGGTGAGTAAGTAGCAACAGGCTCTTTTTTATCACCCTCCTCCCTAACACACGCCCAACATTCTTGGCAGCTAGCATTTCGTTCATCGTTTCCGCCCTCGCACGCCTTCTTGAAAGGCCAACATCCAATGACAACTTCAAGCAAAGCGAAGACAAAGAGGAGTGCGACGATAAAGAAATCGAATCCGCCCTTGTCAATTTCAGTAAAGCCATCTTCTGTCAACATAACAACAGCGAGTGAAACCAACATAATAAAGTTAATGGAACAAGCCAAAGCGAAGCCATATACCGTATTTAGGAGCAACAAAATTTTCAATGCACTGGACAAGGAAACAATGACCAATACGCTTATCATGAGAGATCGGACAGTGTCGGACAATGGGCGAACATTGTCACTTTTCCATTTGATAGGAGATGATTTATACTTATAGTTTTTGCGATTAATACTTAATCGGACAATAAGTATTATCAATAAAATTAGAAAGTAAGAGCATGAAAGCCAGTTCAAACATTTGAAACTTGATACAGCCATGTTTTGAAAGATATTAACTTTAGAAGTAAATGCCCACGGCAGCGCCTCAAACCAGCTGAATTCTCGATCCTTTTAACTCCTTCCAATGTCCTTTATAGATATCCGTGCCAGCCGTAAACTCCGTTAAAGCAATCGAAGGACTGTCTACCGATGCTAGATTACTTGGCAATTCACGTTAAATATCGACTCTACTCTATCTGCTTTATATGTTTGTGACAAACATGACAAATATCAAATTTGTTTGCAAAAAAAACTCGGAAGTATAGTAGCTGCAATTCCCCAAAACTTATTACCACAGATATCTTATATTAAACACTAGATAGAGCTACTCTGTGTTTATAACGGCAGGTAAAGCAAAATATTCCACCATCTTTGCTGAAAGTAGGTCAAAGTAGACCACATGAGAAAACTTGGTTTCACTATGTACTGAGGTTTTTTGCCACTGCAATGACTTCAAAATTTCAAGAATCTCGCGCTGAATTCATGATATTCATGACGCAATGTTTTCTACGGAAATACCCCGGTTTTAGCCAGTAGTGGCAAATTTAAACTAGACAAAAAGTATATAAAAAGTGCCAGTACTGGCAAAAACCGGGGTCTTTCCGTAGAAGACATTACGTCATGAATATCATGAATTGTAACGTCACTTCATCCAAGATGGCGAATTATTTTGCTTCAAATAGGGTAGGAAAAGCTCCATATAATGTTTTATAAGATGTCTGTATTGTAACGTCACTTCATCCAAGATGGCGAATTATTTTGATTCAAATAGGGTAGGAAAAGCTCCATCTAGTGTTTTATAAGATGTCTGTGCTTATTACTCATAATAACATAATTCAGTCCATAACTTTTTATATTATTAAATCAATGATTCTTTATGTTTGAAACCCTCTACCATATTCATGATATGCATCACTGCAATGTCTTATACATCACAGCATAGGCCCAAAAGCTGATTGGTTGTAAGTGACGTAAAATCAGTCAATACGTCACTTACAACCAATCAGCTGTTGGGTCTGTGATGTAATGTTTAAGTCTATTTCAAGTTAGCTGGCAGTGTTTTTTCAAACTTCGATAACTTTCGATAGAATTTGAATTAGTTAGCTGAAAGTTAGTCGAAATAAACTTAAGAAGACATTGTAATGGTGCAAATGACTAATAAACAAGATTAGACATAATTAATTAATGAATCTTTTATGTTTGCAATCCTCTACTATGATTATATCCCGCTATGAAGTACGTCAAGTATTTTAAAAAGAGCAAACTTTGAGAANACGTTGCATGTGATCCATGATGTTCAACTTTCAACTGCAGCTCTTCCGGATAGGTATCATTATAACATATGAGAAAAAATCATCTCTATCATTAATAGCGCAAAGGTCATCAATAAATCCACCTACTGAATGAAAATTGTATGTGAAGTTTTTAGTGATTTTGCTTTTGGCGGCCGCCTTTTTAAGACTTAATTGGCGGCCGCCTTTTTAAGACTTAATTGGCGGCCGCCCACACTAAAGCTCTGAAGGAGCGGGGCAATATACCATCGGAGACCAATAGTAGTCATCGTTTGATGTAACATATAAAACGAAATATGAATCGCCAAAGAGGAGGCACATCTACTTTTATAAGCAACCACGTGCTTATAAAAATCCAAAGTTCCGACTTTGAGGTTGGGCCCCTTAGGCTTTCAAGAGTCAAGGAATTGGATGTAGCTGTTTTTACAACCCTTCTTTTGGCGGGGGGGGGTGGAGCGGGAGCGGAATTAAAGTTTGTGTTTTACAATCCTTATAGCATAATTCTGAACAAGCAAAAAGGGACTCTTAATGGCGGTGCATTCTTTTTGTTATAAATTATCTTTACGCAAATTTGATTGTTCCTTTGGTTCTAATTATGTCAAAATGCTGCCAAAATGAACATATTAATATTATCTCAGTGAAAAACCCTTATTCAACATCGACACTCTAAAGTCTTTCGTTTCGGACAAAAGTGACGTCGGAAAAAAGACTTCTAAATTGTAAATATATCTTATAGATTCGGACTATTTTACTGTCGGACTAGAAAGTGTCGGACTAGTGACATGCACCCCTTTACACACCTCTAGATTTTCTCAATATTTCAAGAAATGGAATTTTCGTTCAATATCCCAATGTAGCGGGAGATCCAAACCTTACTTTTTTCAAAGTTAATTTCAAACTCTTATTATCAGGCGATGTAGAACTTAACCCAGGTCCAAATGTTCAAGGTTCATTTCATCAGGGTAACGGTAAATTTGGTGAGACGGCGGGTTTACAATGTTCCTCAAATTGTTTTTTTTGCTATTTGCTATGCTAAGTTTAGAAAATTATCACTATGAAAGAGTCATGATTTGGATTATGTTTTAGACCAAGGTGATTTCAATTTTAAAAAGTTAGGTATTAAAGGGCAGTCCCCATATATTGAACAGTTTTCTAAGACCATTGATATAGGAAAAAGCATTTGTGCACTAAATTTCAACATTTTTGAAGGCTTTTTTGAGACTGGTAATATTGCAGTGAATTTTGTTCAGGAGAAACTTTTAATGCAACATTCTGGTGCAGTTTTAGTAATAGCTGGAAATTGCCTAGCTGTAATGCATTACAATCAAAATTATTTTCTTTTCGATCCGCATATAGTAGAAACTCTGATGGCCATCAAGTTGAAGGGAGCATTGGAACTTCAGTTCTTTTCAAGTTTGAAAGCATTAGAGAGATTAAACAATATATAAGGTCAGAGTATAGTAACACCAATCTTTTTAACATAGTTTATATAAAAACTGATTTTCACAATGAGAAAAACATACAAGGTACAATTTTGACAAAAGTCTTACGCAGACAAAAAAATGCTTCTGATAAAAGGTCACGTGAAAAAATGCAAGGTAATAAAAAGCATGAACAAGAGAAGAAAAACAACGTCGAGAATCGAATAAAGAGTCAGAAAAACATGAAAATGAAAAAGAAAGAAAGCGTAAAGATTACAAAGCTAACAAGAAACTTCATGGAGGAAAAAGGGTTAGGGACTTCAGACAGAAAAAAACAAGAGGTTCCTTCTTACATCTGTGTAATGTGTAACCGCAGTTGTATAAAAAATCTGTGTTTGGTTTTGATGAAGAAAAGTACTCATGGATCAGCTTTGAAGAAATAGAAAATTTTAATCCTGTAACCTCGTTCAATGGTAATTTCTACGTATGCACAACCTGTCATAGAAGATTAACGAAGGGAGAAATCCCATGTCAGTCTGTTATTAACAAGCTTCAAATTTTTTATCTCCCAGATAAATAAATGATATACGAAAAGTGGAAAGAATTTTAGTGTCTCAAAGAATTTTATTTTCTAAAGTTTTGATAATGCGTAAAGGAGAATTCCCTAAATTGCAAGGTGCAATATGCAATGTTCCCATTGAAACACCAGGTGTATGCAAAGTACTTCCTAGAGGAAGTGATACCTTAAGGGAAGAAATTTTCGCGGGAACAAAATTTCGCGGTTTTCGCGGATTTTGCCTAAAACCGCGAAATTAAGTTCCTGCGAAATTGTACAAAATCGTCAATCCGCGAAATTAAATTCCCGCGAAATTTAATTTATTTAACGCATTCCCCCAAATTCGTACTATTTCAAGCCTTAAAACAGTTTTTTTGCTTATTTAATAACGTTTTTGGTCAAAAATATCCTGCAACCGTGAAATTAAATTCCCGCGAATTTTTCGAAAATTGATGAACCGCGAAATTAAGTTCCCGCGAAAAAAAATAATTTGACCAACCGCAAAATTAAATTCTCGCGAAAGTTTCTTCCCTTAAGGTAGTAGTGGGGTAATAAATGTTGAATGAAAAGAAGGATATCCTACAAAAACCCTGTTATTTCGCAGCAAGTAAGACGACAAAAAGTTTTTGAAACTTTGGACTTTCTAGTGAATGATAATCCTTTGTATCATGATATACATATTGATATGTCAATCATCGACCAAGTAACTAATGAAGAATATGTTGAAAGGGTTTTATCAAATAATGATTCCGGGCTTCTTCCAATGATATAAGATTTGTAGATGATACAACAGTTACTTTAATTAAGCCTTTTGAAGAGCAATTAGAGAATGAATTTGATTCTGATGATCCACTCAGTGCGTATCGGACACCAACATGTGAAACAGTTATTGTATCAGAAGTGCCAAACATTATTTTAGATGATGAAAATGCAATTTTAGCTCCAGGTGAAGGTCAAACCCGCAATTCATTAACATAAGATGAGTTCTGTGAAGAGTTAGCCCATCCTCATCTTTTTCCTACTGGGAAATTTGATTATAACGTAGAGCGAGATATAAGATTGTCGCCAACAAAGTAATTTAATCAGCGTCTTTTGAATTACACTCAAAAGTTTGCTTCGGATTCAGATTACATTCTTTTTGCTTACAAAACTTTACTACAGCTTAATCTTAGAAGTAAGATCAATATCGCAATGAGAATTTCAAATACCAACTTGACTGCGAGATTATAGCAAATAATTTTAATGATACAATTCAAAATTGTGTAACATCTGATAATGCAAACAAGTTTATGAGTACTATAAAAGGAACCCCTGCATACTGGCAACATATGTTATCTGATGTTCTTGCAATGGCTAAACAACTTGGTGTCCCAACTTTATGACTCTCTCTTGTGCAGATTTACGGTGGGAGGAATTTGTTACCATTATCAGACAATCAAGCGGGGATGCTGATACTGATCATGAACTTCTTGATTACCAATCTAGATGTGCCCTACTTAATAGCATGAAGGTAAAAAGTAAAATAGATGGAGAGTAAATGTCATTCATTCTTTTATGAACGCTCACTGGAAGCAGGAAATTCAAATAAATGGCGCAAGTATAATAGCTTTTGAAAATCGCGCTTCTGTTTGTTTTTCTTTTTCTTCCAATCTGATTGGCTAATTTTCATAAGGGGCACAAGATGATGTGTAATAAAATTTTATAAACAAACGCGTTTTTTGAAAAATTTCCAAATTTCAATATGGCGCTCAACAGTTCACATGTTTCTGAGGTTGATGAGTTTTTTGACGAAAATTATGATGAGATTGATTATGAAATTATGCTTTTGGATGACGATTCTCTAAAAGATAAAACACAAGTTGAAGAGGTTCGCCTAGCAGTGGAAAGTGATTCCCATGAAATGATGCTTGAAGATGTAGATTTTGATCAAAACATTCTTGAAGAAGTTGAAAATGCTGGTGGTGCTACTAATGAAGAAGTTCAACTGGAAAATGTACCTGAAATATAACACGAAGCCAACACATCTTCCAATAATAAAGATGATCTGTTTTGTAAGAAATATGTTAGGAAACATGCTTACAAAAAACATGTTGAAAAGTGTGGTATGTTTTATTTGATAACAATATCTTATCTTGAAACCTCATACACTCCTCAGCCCAGCTAGATGAATCCCAGTCAGGCAGAATTCTTTATTTATATTTGCTTTTATCTCCTTTTGTATAAAAAAGTAAATACTTTAAGTGATAGAAATAAATGTTCAGCATTGATCAAATGTTTTTTTATTGAACTTTTGACTGACACGTTTGATGTAATATAATACCGTGAGATTGGGTAAATTGCATCATTGGAGGCTAACATGCACAGCCCTCAAATGATTGACCTGGCTGGTCATTAAAATACAAAGTTAAATTAAAAAATGGCAGAGAAGAGCTTCAAGGTGGAGCTGCGTACCCGTAGTTCATTTCTTTTGAAATTTTGCTGCTTTGATGGGTCAGTTATTTGATGACTATACAAGTTTCCCTCCACTGATGCAAGTTACCCGACTTCATGGTACTACAGGAGAAAATCACTTGTCTTTTGAGGTGAATTCACAATAAAAAGCTGAAATTTCACCATGTTTGTATTTTTGAAAACTCTTGTCATGATGGTACCATGACTTATGATAATATTGTGATTTATTAGTGAAGCAATACTCATTTGCATGTTTTTATTTTTCTTCAGAAAAGGACCCAAGCCAAGGCCCAGCAAAATCTAAGAAGAAGAAAGATGACAGAACAGGTAACCTTTGCTTCCTTTCCTTCCCCTCCTTTTACAATTTTATTGAAATACGACCCTGAGAATTCAAATTTCCTTCTATTGTTACAAATTACCTTTTTTCACAGTACTCTTTTATTATGATTGTAAGTGGGGTATTTTCCTTTCTTTGATTTGTGTAATCTTCTTTGATATTTTTAACCATAAGGCATTTTTCTACTTTTTAGGTTTGCAAACATCAGAGAAGGACATACTGAAAGAATTAAAACGATTAGTAGTGGACGTATTGACAGAAATAGTTAATGACCCCATCAACAACATTGTTATTGAAAACATACAGACACCTGGAAACCTCAGAAGAGCCTTGTGCCAGGACCTATTGAGACTACAAGAAACACCTCAATTTATTTTATCCTGTTCTAAACACTGTAAAGCTATCTTAGAAATTTCATCAAAATTCAAACTTCACAAAGATACAGGTTTGGAAAAATTCTGGAGTGAACTAACATCTTTGAATGGAAAATTGTTCTGGGTGCATGTGGTGTCAGCTAACTCAGCTGAATTCTTCTCAGTGGCACACATACTATCAATAGAAATTGCCAAAGGAATTTTTGAACTTGAAAATTCAACCCTGACGGAAAAGGCGGAGAGCGACACAACAGACATACCATTCTCAAAGTCTGAACAAGAAATAGTTGCATATGTTGGTGGCTTTATTATCGACTGCTTTAAGAAGAGGTTTTATCGTCTAGTAAAGTCACCAAGACTGTCAACTCGCGAAGCAGCAGGCTGTTCATTGAGATTTTTTTCTTCTATTCAGCTGAGGGGTGCTGAAAAGCACTCCACAAACAGCTTTTTAGAGTTTACGAGGAAATGGACTTTAACACAAGACCGAGGTGGCTTGATTTATTTAAAGGATGTCTCCTTCATTTTCTTCCGTAGAATCGAAATGGTTGTTCGACGAGTTTTGAATGTGAAATTTGTAAGAGATTATAAATCTCAAGACTTGCGTGATGTGTTGCTGACCAGGCTGATGAAAAACTACTTGGTTTTAAAAGGATGGGAAGAACTTAGCAAGACTCTGAACAATGAAAGCTTGAAAAAAATTTTGTTCAAACAGATTTTGGAAAAGTGGATTGATTTGAGACTCAGATCTTATGTGAGAGCCTTTGTGCAAGTCTTGAAAAGAAGATTTTCAAGAGAAAAGTCTAAGAAAACTGATGGAGAAAAACTTGAGAAGCCAGCTTCTCAAATTACCGAACCAGGATTGAGAAAATCATTATATACTTGAGTATAAATTTTGGTTTGTACTTAGCCTGAGTATATATGACCAACAATTTTTTTATTCATAGTGTAAGATTTTCAAACCAAATATTTTTCAAATTATCTGAATCTTCTCCCCTAATAGCATTTTTGTAATTGTTTCTAGATTTATGATTTTATTCAGCTGTCATATTTATCAAGTCATCACGTGCAATTATCATTTTTCTAATTGAACCTCACTTTATTCTTTCCCTTTCCTAATTATTACCACTTGGTTGCCAAATAGTAGTATACCACTCACTACAAAAGCCCCTTTAAACACAATTTGTTATCACATTTTTGAGAAAAACAGGATTATTTCTTCACTTCCTTTTTTAATGGGAGGTACTAAATGTGTTGAGAGATTTCCATTGGGGTATGCGGGTTCCCATAGTTACAATACTTAAAATGAAAAATATACCTTAATAAGGGGATTATAAATTGCATAAATTTCTTTGAAATCCTATAAAATTTTTGGCCTCTTTCCATATTATGTCCTTTTTATGAAAGACGTTAGAATGATTTAATTCGCTGATACAGGTTGAAAAAAGAAGGCTCAACAGCATATCATAATTTTTGCCTATGTGACCCAGCGGCTTTGACCACTTTGACTGCTTTTTCCACAGGAATTTTTAATTTCACAAAAGTTTATTGCTAATTATCTGTTTATTTACAGTTCGGGAAATTGCACAGATCCGCAACGCTGCGAAATTCTGCAGCTTTACTGCTGCATAATTTCGCAGCTCTGGCCTTTGGCAAAATCGGCATCGCAGGGCCTGGACCGGGGTCACAAAATAATGTGCATTTTGAAGAACAACCCAAAAGGAAACTTTTCACCCTAGCATATTAATTTCCTACCTAGCGATTATTCACTATCATTCTTGGAAGAAATGCTACTTCGTTCAAAAAAGCGCTACTTTGTTCAAGAAAGCAAGTTTCTGCCTGATTTTGCATGTGTTTAGAAGAAAATTGGTAGGCAATGATTTTTAAAGTCACAAGCTTCAATTGGAAGCGTTGCGTAAAATAGCAGCGCAACCCTGCGAAAAAACCGCAACGTCGCGGAATATTGCAACGTTGCGGATCTATGCAATTTGCCGAACTGATTTATTTGATGTTTATACACATCAACTTGTGTCTCTGCAGAAAATTTCCCGCTAATTTGTGGTTTGAGTGGGCCTTTAAGAGGAGATTCCGACTAGAAGCTCCATCTACACTTTCTGAATTTCAAATAGATTCCCCGGAGACAATAGGGAATTCCCAACAACAGGATATGCAAGGTTAAAAACTTGTTTTTACTAGCAAACAAAAGTCAGCGAGCCCTAGCTCGGTAGCAAATATTTTAAAGGCTTTAACGAAAACCTTTCTGATTTGATATCATTTAAAATGTCAGAAAATTTCGCGAATTAGGCCATTTGCAAAATTTTGTGTGTTTTAAAAAAAAGCTAAAGCTGTTAGGCATGTTATTTTTGTGAAACGTACTTCTCTTTGTCGTATTCTCAAGGTTGACGAATCAGACTAACTTTCGGATAGGGCTGAATAGGGGTCCCGATCTAGTTAGTCCCAAATTAACCCAAATAAACCCTGAACTATGGAAGTACATTTTTTTTATAAGAGAATATATTTCCGAGAACCGCTGTTGACTGGCAAAATGATGATAATATGTACAGTTAAAACAAATATATACAATGATCTAATGTCTATAAAAGTATGATAATATGTACAGTTAAAAACAAATATATACAATGATCTAATGTCTATAAAATACATAAATTTTTCTGTTTTTCAAAAGATAAAATAAAAATTAAAAATTAAAGCAAATGCTAAACAAATAAACCTTCTGTAAGGGAAAATTATAGCTTTCCCCTTCTTGGTAGTGATCTGGTATTGTGAATGTCAATTTTACATGTTTCTTGATTTTTCCCATGACAATTGGTTTTAAGACCTCGAATCAAGTCTGCACTCATGGCATTCAACGTGACATGTTGGTAAGAGAATTGCGATTCAGATGGATTTTCTTCACATCCACCTTGATATCTCTGTCTTCCGAAATACTCCTCGAGAGGATCTTGGGAGAATCGTTCAGAGAATAGGAATTTCACATCTGGCCTTTTTAACAGTTCTTGTCCCAACTCGATAAACGGATTCACTGAAAAAAGAAATTACAGTTCATCATTTTAGGCTTGCAATATTTCAAATATCCTTATTGACAGACAAAACTATACCTGCTTATTAAGGAAGTAGCACTGTCACGACAATTAGCCAGACTATTGACTTTGTTCAGGTCTTAAGAATGCATTAATAATTAGAAGTATACAAATATATGCCTCTAAAATATTAGCTAGGATTGAGTCAACTCACCAGTCAACCTCCATCCTTCCCGTGTCTGTGGACTCAAGAGGCAACGAGATTTTGCTTCTTTTGACATGTTTTGATTCTCTTCAAATTGTTTTTCCCAACGTTCCAGAAAACCAACAAGGAATTTATCTTTCAAGAACTAAAATGAAAAAAAAGAAAAAAAGATTAAATTAAATAAATCAAATAAATACATTATTTCTTTAAGGTAAGAAATTTGGCTGTGAAAATAGCAACATGACTATAAGGGCTTCCGAGTTTAACAATAAAACAATATTGAAGACGATCATAAATTTAAAATTTATGCTAGAGGTCATTTCAAGATGGCCTTTCAAATGTAATATTGCTAGTTAAGTGTGTTACCTTAAGACGTTCATCTTGCCAATCAGTGTAGTTATCCTTGTCAGTTTTACGAAACAATTTC
Source organism: Clytia hemisphaerica (assembly GCF_902728285.1). NCBI lineage: Eukaryota > Metazoa > Cnidaria > Hydrozoa > Leptothecata > Clytiidae > Clytia > Clytia hemisphaerica. The sequence goes on from NW_027104044.1 coordinate 40,629, forward strand.
TTCTCTTCTTGTTTTGATATGTCCCCACCACCTTTGATGCCGACGTTATTAGGCTTAGAGACGTTGAGACAATCAAACACCTCGTCAAATATTTCAACAAACTTGATGGTTGATTTTGTGTCATGTCGATTTTGGTCGACCAAAGCATTAGCTGTTGTTTTACTCAGGACCTGAAGAAATAAGAATTGAAGATTTAATAACATTTATCTACTACTACTACTACTACTACTACTATTACTGCTACTGCTCTTTTATCTATAAAAGCTTTAGAGTCAAATTAAATCTTCACCCTTTCAGCATTTCGTTCCCATTGAGAAATACAATAAAAAAATAAAATAAAAATTATAATACCTGTGCAGCCAGTTTAACTGTCATCCGAGTTCTAGGTGTCAATTTGATGTGCTCTTCTGGTAATCGATGAAGTTTTCTGAGACCAAGTGCCACATTTTGAAGTTCCCCATCTTTATTGAGCCCAAGGTCTCCTTCATAAAGCTCCACGATATGCTTCCAGGACATGTTTTGACCATCCAGCTGTGAAGTAAAAATTGTAGAGTGAAATACATATATACCACACTTGCAATAATCCTTTCAATATAGGACTCGTTTAATTTACTGATGAGTTTTTCCCAAATTTTGACCGAAATAAAAATAAGATATATAAAACGGGCCTAAAATTACTTCAGCTTAAAGTATTATAAAAGAAACTTACATGAAGATGCCTGGTGTTCAAATTCCATAGGGAGTTTTCGAAACAGTTTCGAGTAGTTTTGAGGAGGTGTGGTACATCAGCGAAGAGATATGTTCTGAGGTTTTCAATGTAAGGGTTCCAGAACCAATGAGCACTTTCTTCCTCAGCTAGGAGATGAAAAAGTTTCCTATTGGGTGAAGCTCCATCTGCAGCTATTGCTCGAACTTTAAATCCAATACTTGTTAAAACTTCCATTGCTTTTAATGTCAATGGTAGAAGTTGTACACCCGACATTCCTCGTGAACTGAAATATCCAAAAGGATAATGAAGCTTTTGAAAGACATAAAACATGGTGTGCCTCAAGGTTCTATCCTAGGACCTCTCCTCTTTTTGATTTATATTAACGATCTGAACAAAACAATAATTCACTCGAAAACTTTTCATTTTGCTGATGACACAGGATTACTTTGTCGGAGCACATCACTGAAAAAGATTAATAAAATGGTCAATCACGACCTAGCTAGACTTACCATATGGCTCAGAGCAAATGAAATTAGTCTAAACACAAAAAAAACTGAAATCATTATCTTTCGACGCAAAGGAAAGCATATTAACAAAAACCTAAATTTCAAATTGAGTGGGCAAAAACTTAAATTATCCACCAAAGTAAAGTACTTAGGAATTATTTTAGATGAACACCTTTCATGGGAGAATCAAGTGAACGAACTTTGTAAAAAACTTTCCAAAGCCACAGGCATTATTGCTAAAATGAGACATTTTCTTTCTTACAAACACCTGTTAGGCTTGTATTATGCATTACTTGAGTCTCACTTAAATTACTGTCTTCATACAATGGGATTTCTCAAACGTGACTACTTAAATCAAATTTATTCCATCCAAAAAAAAGCACTCAAATACATTCATTTCAAGACTCAAAGAGATTCTCCGATACCTCTCTTTGTTCAATCCAAAATCCTTCCTGTTGATTCTCTTATAAAATTGAGACATTGTCTGTTTGCGCTAGAAATTATTCAAAAGAAAACCCCCAAGTATTTTGAAGCTTTTGTCAGGAAATCCGGTAATAACCACATTCATGGCACCAGATCTGTTAGACTAGCTTTCGTACATTCTAAATCTGTAACTTATGGGTCTCACAGCCTGAAAAACTCATTTGCTAGGAGCTGGAACTCGATAGTTCCCTGTATCAATCCTTTCAACTCTGATGTGATCTCAAAGCACACCCTCAAACAAAACATAAAGGCTAAACTATTGTTTGATATGGTTTAATCGTTTTTCATTGTTGTTTCTTCTCAGGTATCTGCGACCATTGTAACCACCTTTGACATGTCATCAATACAACCAGTCAGCGTAACTGCTCCACTTTGACAGCTTGCCCTCCTTCTCTCGTTCTTTTCTCTTTATCTTATCCCCCTCTTATGCAGAGTCTTCTTCTTTTTTCATCATCAGTCCTTTTGACGTTTTATATTTAACCTTTATCTCACCTACATTTTCACTATAGGGACTATTTTTTTCCTCGTGTCTCCAAAATTTAGGTTTTATTTCTAAAAAAGTTTTTTGATTTATTACATTATATAACCATTAGATTATTTTATTTTCATTTTTGTTAGATATCATTATTTTGTTAGATATTATCAAACTGACATGATACCTTGATACCTTTTTGCAGCATAAAAAGTGCTGTATTTTTATTATTTACGGTTTTAGTGAATAGGTTTCCATATAATTTCTAGCTTTTAGTAGTTAACCTTATGGTTTTGCCTCTCGTGAAGCTATATAATTTACTTATGCTTCTCCAGATATTTATCACGCCGTATGGTGGTTTTTACAAAATGTATATAGTTTTTAACGAGTCCTTAAAAAAAAGAAAATATCTTATCTTATCTTAACCATAAACACCAACACTTGGGTTGAGAGTTCTTTCACCAACATGGGATCGTTATCATCAGTTTTCTCCATGCGTGTTTTGAATTCTTCTAGTTCCTCATTCATCTCACCCAAATTTGTGAATCCAATAATCTTTCCGGTGCTTCTGAATAAAATAAGATAATTTTTTTTTTTAGAAATTTCTTTATTTGCTGTTATGGAACTCCAATCTTAAACCAAAAGGACGGGGGACAGAAAATGATTTTTGGAAATTTTTTCTTAATTTCGAGAGAAAAAATGTAAAAAAGTTTCTTAAGGGTCAGTTTTTGAAGGTGTCTTCCAACACATACCCCACATCCGCAAACCCTAGTGCCCTTGGGCCAAAAGGTTACAGACTAAAAGAAAAGTATGGAATATAAAATACAGCCTTATCAGTAAAATGTTAAAATCAATGACAAATCCCGCATTGAAAAAAGGAAAGTTACCGCTGATAAACAAGGTCGCTCTTAATCTTCATCTCATCGAATAAGATTGACACATGAGTTTCAAATTCTTTGAGGTCTTTCATACGTGAGTCGATTACCAGTCTTTTAATGATTTCAGGGTCAAATCGCGATTGTGGTTTTGTAAATTTAGTGTAAGATTTAAGTGTTGCAACAGTGGGTAGTCTCAGAAAATTCAAATCTTTATTTGACATCTGTTTGTAAGCAGCCGGTGACTTGTAGTAAATGCTGAGGCACCATCTAAATAAAATTTGAAACCCTTATTTCTAAAAAAATAGCTTAATCTTTGTTAAAACAAATTTGAAAAAAATCAGTTAACAACAAAAATGCAATATGGAACTATTTCTTTTCACCGAGGTAAAGTTTAAAGACAAATTATACTGATTTTGAATACTAGTACTACAATTTATATACCTTATTATCAATGGACGCCACGTCATTGTCCTGGGATTTTTCTTAGACGCCTGTTCTCTTTGCTGCTGCCACAAAAGAAATTGTGGGGAATCTTCATCAAATCCAACTTCGTTTTCTGATTTAGATTGAATTATTGTTTTGAAAAGCTCATGATGTTTGTCTCCAGTTCTCACACCCTCCTCAAATACTGACTTATAAATGCGATTAGAAAGTATTGAAACCTTTCTGGGAGCATCTCTTTTTTGCTGTTGAACATTTCTGAGTCTTACTTCAAGCTCGTCCCTGGATAATACTGCATACTTAACGTGTGAGTCTCCAGAAACTCGGATTTTCTTACGTGAAGGTTCATTTGATGCACCAGTTCTTGATTTCATTTTCCATAATGTTTTACTTTTGTAATTTGAGCAGCAAACTTTGCATAAAGTCTCTCCCTGTTTGACAAAAAACTGGCAATTTTTATGTCTGATTTTCGAGAATTCATCTCGACAAGGTAGGTATAAATGTTCACCTGTCTCAAGATTAGCATTTGGGAGTGTGTCGTCTGAATACTCCAACCTCTTGAATATTACTTCCTCAAAACCATCAATACCACCACAAATGTTGTGATTTCTGAAAAAGTTAGTAATGTTGTTTGCGTTTATGTCTGTAATAATTGAGTTTTCAATATTTTCAATGTCAAGGATGACCTCCTGGTTATAAACCGAGCATTTGAATGAATTATCGCTCAAAATGATAAATACGATTTCTGGTACAAACATTTCATTCATTCTTAGAGATGTAATGTATGTTCTCTTGATATCATCATCCTGAGTCCTGATCTCATCAAATCCAGCATACTTAAATAGACTGTCTATTAGTGCCAAATGAAGTTGTTGCTTCTCGTTAGGCTTGTTAGACACGTCACCGATTTCATCATTAGCATAACAGACATCACAGTCATTATCATTGTGAACATTGTAACTAACAATGTCCAATTCCTTGATAGATTTTTTACGGTTGAGTTTATAAAGTTTGTTGTAGCATGAACAACAAAGTGTTTTCGAGAAAACATCTTCACTTTCTGAACTAACATCAACGCCATTACACTTTTTGATCAAGTCACAAAAAATATCAACACGTTTGGGATTGCCATACTTGTCATTTTTCGTGATACTGGATTTACAAATTCGACATAATGTTTCAAGTTTATCCTTGTGTGATTCATTTGTTGTTGTCATAGTTTTCATTTTTTGCTGTTAATATCTAAAGGGATAAAAACTTCAATAAATAGAAATTTTGAGAGTCAGCCAAAATAGACCACACAATAACATTTCGAAAGGTAATTGAGTAGCCAAAAGAGATGAAATACATCCTGCATTAAAAAAGCACTGTAGAAATGAAAGAAGACAGACCATATTTACAAATTAAACTTATTTCACTTGTCAAAAGCAAACCTCACCAACACACAACATCTCTTGCCCTAGAAGTACACTAACTTTTACATCAAGCCGCTTGTAAATCTATCGGGCGGGCAGCAAAATTTCCAGTGTTTTGGAAACATCAAAGCTGGTGAAATATCTTGAGTAAGTTTCAGTCTAGTCACTTTTGTAGATAACTCTCAATTCAGCTTTGGTTCTAGGAAAAATGTTCAATTTCTCAGCTTTCAATGTACCATTCATTTCTCAAGCATACAGACCCAACACTCTGCTTTCAAGCCATAATTCAAACAACTTTTCTTCCCCACTGCTTTAGTTACCATTTTGAAGCTTTTTGAGAAAGATATCACAAGGTTTTCAAGCCAGGGAATCCTCTTTTTAGGATAAATAGATGTTGAGATATCAGAAAAGGAAGGTCGTCAGTAGTCCGACACTTTCTAGTCCGACAGTAAAAATGTCCGACGTTGGATTTGACGAATGCGTCAGTATTCCGACAACAATTTTGTCCGACAACGAGTAAAAAAAACATATAAAAAACGAAACATGAATCGCTGAAGATTCAAGAAGAGGATGCACATCTTTTATAAAAATCCAAAGTTCCGACTTTGATGTTAGACCCTAAACCCGACTTTTCTTAAAATTTGGAAAGCTTATTAGGATTAGGCTTTCAAGAGTCAATAAATTGGATTTAGCTGTTTTTGCAACCCTCCTTTTTTGATTTACAACCCTTATAATAGCATAATTCTGAGCATGCAAATAGGGACCTATAAGGGCGGGGCATTCTTTTTGCTATAAATTATCAAACCAAACTTGATTGGTCCTTTATTTCTAGTTATGTCAAAATGGGAGGTCGTCAGTAGTCTGACACTTTCTAGTCCGACAGTAAAAATGTCCGACGTTGGATTTGACGAAAGTGTCAGTATTCCGACAACAATTTTGTCCGACAACGAGTCAAAAAAAAACATATAAAAATCGAAATATGAATCGTGGAAGAGGAAACACATCTTTTCCGATTTTCAGGTTAGGCCCCTAAACCCGACTTTTCTTAAATTTTGGAAAGCTTGTTAGGATTAGGCTTTCAAGAGTCAAGAGATTGGATGTAGCTGTTTTTACGACCCTTCTTTAGTGATTTACAACCCTGATTGGTCCTTTATTTCTACTTATGCCAAAATGTCGCCAAAATAAACTTTTATTAATATTATCTCAGAGAAAAACCCTTATTCAACATTCGACACTCTAAAATCTTGCGTTTTCGGACAAAAGTGACGTCGGAAAAAAAGACTTCCAAATTGTAAATTTATTTTATAGATTCGGACTATTTTACTGTCGGACTAGAAAATGTCGGACTAGTGACATGCACCCATCAGAAAAAACCATCGAACTGCATCTCGTCAAAAGTGGCCATTATGGATAAAAATCCAGTGAAATGATACGCGCGTGCTTCCATTGATATGTGGTCTATTATAACGGGTTCATAATAGCGAATAAATAGGGATCAAGGGAAGAAAAAATTCATTTTCTCTCCATCTATTTTACTTTTTACCTTCATGTTAATAGCAATCCTATTGTGCTTGTGCGTCAATATCAATATAGAAAAGAGTTGTTTTTCAAAGAGATAATAATGGATGGCCAACTTGGAAAAATTACATACTATGCTCTTAGAGTAGAATTTACTTTCAGGGGTAGTCCACATGATCATTGTTTGCTTTGGGCAAAAGATGTCCCAAAACTTGAAGACGGAAAAGAAAAGTATATTGAACACATAGATAGTTTTATTTCTGCTAATGTTCCTGATAGAGAAGAAAGTCCTGAGTTATGGAATTTAGTCACTAAATATCAAATACACTCCCATTCAAGAACGTTTAGTAAATATCGCAAAAATGAATGCTGATTTCAATTTGGAAAACTTTTTTGCAAGCGTACTATTTTGTCTGAACTGCTTCCCGAAGGGTTACCTGAAACTGAAAAACATAGTATTTTCGGTTTGTGTAAACCGCAGGTTACAGGTCGCAGGTTACAGGTTACAGGTTATAGGTTACAGGTTGACATAATGGAGATCAGAATGAAAATACGGCAGTTGCGCAAGGAGAATAATACAGACCAGACTTGGACAGCGGAGTTGAAATTCGCTGATTCATGCGACGTGCGACAATTATTATAGGTTCAATTTCGAGCCAAATAAATCGAAAGAAACCAGAATTTTGATAGATTTTGTAAATTTTTCCGCTGATCGGGTCAATTGGATCTTTAAAATTTTTCTAGTCAACTGTCTCCGAGGATTACAAAATTCGAGACACCGCAGAATTTAATCTTAGGAAAGTTAATCGGATCACAACTAGCTTGCTTGCTCGATGATTTTCCTATCAGTAATCAGTTGGGGTTTTAGCCTGGAATTCTTTATTACGTAGTTTGGTATTTCTAACCCCTACCACTTTAATATAAGGGAACTTATTTTTATATTTAACACCAAATAAAAAAATGACTTTTAATTACAATAGGCGTCGAACAAGAAAAATCAGCGACTCAAAACTAGACAAGGCCTATGGTAACTTAATTTTGAATGAATGAATGGTCAATTGGTCGAATTATTTTTCAGTTTATCTTTTCTCTTCAAGCCGACGATTGACAAATAAAATACTACAGCTAATAATAAAAATAGCCTACTAGTTTTTCCACGAAAATTCAAACAAATAAGAAGCAAACAAATGCTGATAACAAGTAACAACATAACCTGAAAAATTTACGATTTCGTTGTTTAAAACATAATCTGAAATAATGCCTCTGCACTATAAATCTAAAATAAGGGGCCACCCATATGGTACGTACGCAGTGAAGGGGAGTGAGGGTTTAGCAAAAGCGTACTACTATTTGAATGGCATCATTTCATTGTTCTCTGCGTACAAGGGGAGCGGGTATCAAATTGTTGGAAAATGCGTACGTACTATATGGAAGGCCCCTAATATCAATAAAACGTTAATCAATGACACTAATAAGGGTGTTGTAACTATATAATACAAAATATACAGAATTAAAATATCATCTAAAAATACAATACAAATAAAAATATCTGTGGAAGTACTATACACCTTTCGTTTTTCTTATAAATAAAATCCTAAGAAATATACCTTTCTTTTTTTCTCATAATAGTGCAGGGGCTTATGTCTCAAAACAGGGTCTCGTATGCACAGACGTGTTAAAAGAAAAACGTTTTTTGTAATAATGTTTCCTTGGAAAAAACGTGGTAATGACGTAATTCCTCATGGCAATTTTCGTGGCAGAATTTTATAGCCCAAGATCTTTTCGATCCTTGAGGAATCAAGACCATAATATCAAAAATCAGTTTACTTTTAACACGCCTGTGCATTCGAGAATACACAAGCCTCTGTCTGCACTATTAATAAAATATGTTCAATGTACATTAAAAATCAAAACAAAAATTATAATTAAACGGGGCGGGGAAGATTTAGAAGAGGGTGGGAAAAATTATGGAGCGTAATGAAATGTAAATTGAATAAGATGGGGGAGGGGATTCATAGGGTTACCAAAACCATAAAAAAGCAATCAAGCACAAACGCTGGAAAGTAAACAGAAGATTAGCAATCTGAAAAGGAATTGCGACAAACATGTATCAAAATATCAAGTTACTCGGGGGTTGAACGTGTTACAAAAATCATTAAAAACAAAGGTTACAAAATATTAACGAAAATATAAAATCAACATCCGCAAAAAGTAAAAATCTTAAAATTTGGCCCAGAATGTGACAATTTTAGTTCAAAAGTGGCTCTCTTATAACCGTTAAAAAAGTCAAAAATGGACAGAATTTTCGAAATCCAGTTTCTTTATTCATCTCGTCGTAGCCTAGTACCTAGTACCCCCGGGTTGGCTACCCTCGAATTCTCATCTACTGTAAAGGAAAAAATATTAATGTAATATAACATCAGCAAATAAAAATCACAACAGGAAGATATCAAAGATGAAAAAGTATCAAAAACTTCATATAAATGATTTATCAATAATAGTCACTAATTGAACCATATCACTTCAGCAACAAACCGAACTTTTGTCGCAGCCACAATTTATGTGTGAGCTTTGGCGGTGAAACAACGTTGTCGATGACAAGGTTTTCGTTCGAAAGCTTGATATGAGGAAATTCTGCTTTAACACATTTTTTCTGAAGGTGAAAATATGCATTCTCTTTTTCTTTGGTAACGCACGTCATTGGCAGTTTTCCGGGAACTCTTACCGGGTATGATCGGTGGATCCTACCGAAGACCATATCATATGGTGGCTTTGGTAACGATTCTACACTTGAACAGGTTTTCTTTTTGCAACCATAGCAAACAGTAGAGCGTGTCTGATTTATATAAACCAAATGGAATTTTTCATCGTCTTCGATGAACGGACGTGCGGGTCTTTTATCTGTGTACCCCTTTGTTTTTCTTTCCTTGGTTTCGTTTGTCTGTCGTTTTCCTTCGTTCTTCTTTTTACCAGCAATCTGTGGTTGAACTTCGGCCAAAATTCTATCATTTACTACCATTTGACAAGAAGTTGCTCCAGAAGGTCCAGATAGGCAACAGTGATGGAATGAGCACAAATACCTTAAAATCGAACAATAAACGAGTGACAAAATCTATTTACGACCTATCAAGACCTACAGTAGAGCAAGTTTTTGGAAGTCCCCTGACCATCATGTCTCATAGGGAGCCGTCTTATAGCCGAGTGAGCCTATGTCTAGTGAATTAAGATTTCTTAAAAAGGTTACCACTGATTTTAAAACAATGATGAATTGCTCGAGATACCTTGTGTCGATTTGTTTCTTGGGCAATCACAATTCACGGTTTGATTTTGAACCTTAACGATATGCACAGTGCCCGCTTCGCTTCTAGACTTGATTAGATATGCGTTTGGCAGGAGGGATGTTTTTTCAACTGTGACGAGGAAATTCCTCAGGTAGTATTCAGCACCATCCCAATCAAAAGCAAGGTGGCCTGGTAGACCAGTCAACGTAAAGTCTGGGAATGGTGGTGGCAAGAGACTCGAACGCGACACAGTATAGCTTGGTTGCTCACTATCTTCGTCAGAAGTTGATAATTGAGACACACTACCTATAATTTAGAACAATAAATTGAAATGTAAGACTTGCTACAAATAGAACTCAGCATTCGATTATCTTAACACATTTCATTTCACAGGATAATTTTGTACTTTGAAACTCTAAACTCCTTCAGACATTACAATGTTCTTTGACACTATAATGTTATTTATACCAAATTGAAAGCTCTAAAAAGAAATGGAGACAGAATGTGACAAATTTGTGGCAATCCTGATTTGAATCTGTAACAGTAGTAGTGTATGCCAGTATGGTATCAATGAAGCCTCTATAAATCTATTTTAAGGTTTTTACACAAAAGCTCGACTTTTAAACACATTTTGGTCCAAAATTGACTATGAATTGTAACTTCTAATCTATGTGTATTAGATTCTTTGTCCTACATTGAAAATCAATTTTTGACTTTTACCTTGTTCTTCCTGGAAATGGTTGGAAGTTGAATAAGATCGATTTGTAGAACCTGGATCTGTATGACCAAAAAAGCTTGACGAAGGTTGGTCCGAAGAATGTGGATCCATATGATCTAAATTGCTTGATGAAGATTGATTGGAGGTTCCTGGGGCTGAATGACCCAAAAAGCTTGACGAAGATTGAATCGAAGAATGTGGATTCATATGATTGGGATAGGAAGATGACATTGAAGGATCTGGGGCTGAATAGCTTGACGAAGATGTATTCAATGAATGTTGGTCTAAACGATAATATCAAATTTAACATTTTAGAAGTGAGTTTGGATTCATTGTCATTTTTTGCAAACGTAATTAATTAGTTATATTGCATAGTTCGCAACCCTCATAATGTTAATAAAAAAATCTCAAAATAGAGAGGCTTCTGTAGATTGGGGGAAGTTTTCAAAAAGTGGGTGGTTCATCTAGAAAGGGGGGTTTTTTTCTTGAGGTTTTGAGAGGGGTTGCATCATATTTTGAAAGGGGAGGAACCAAGGGTAGGGGGTTGTTCTAGGGATGGTGACCCCCTTCCAAATTATACCAGGGGTGCCGAGGGAGGAAAGATGAGCTTGGATTGATAAATGATCAGCTAGGTACACTTGAAATGACATTGGTTTGTGTTAGGCAACTGTCAAGGTTTTAGCATTTAAGTTTTTGTCGATAAAAGTTTGAAACAGACGAACTCCATAAAGCAATGCCTGTTACCTCTAATGTTACAGCAAAAACAAACAGTGGTAATGGCCAGGAGTTCAATGTCTATTAATAAGATAAATTCAGAATCTAAAAGAACGTCTTACCAACAGGCAAAACAGGAAATACACCACAATATTGTTTTGTCTTTGCGTTTTGCTCTTCTTCAGACATTCCATCCCAGACTTCCTTATCAATGTGATAATTTGTGAAGCCTGGAGCAAGTTCATATGGTCCTGAAAATGAAACAAATTTAACTTAATTATACTTTTTTCAATCTACAGTAAACCATATCTAAGTGCAAAAAAGAAAACACTTTCGTTCCCCAGAAATTTCTGCAAAATCTGCTTTTGAGTTAACAAGGGAACTCTCTACTATGAATTACTAGTACTATCATATTGTGTGCTTAATTGTAGGGGGACGTTTTCGGCTCTTGGGTAAAAAATTGGTTTTTAAATATCTGCAGTGAGAAAAGAACTTTTAGCCATTTATTTCCTCTTCTAACACCCAGGAAAACATTTTTTTTGTCTGACTCCCCACATTCAAATAGACCCCCTACAGATAAGCACAAAAGAGTAGTCAGATTTTTACCCTATCCACTTATCAATAGAGTAAGGCGGTGGTTACACGTAGCCGGGGTGAAATTCACCCCGGGGTGAAATAAAAACATATTTCACCCCGGGGTGAAATTCACTCCGTTCTATAAAGAAAACACTGTTTCTGTATACACGTATTTAGGCGGCGGGTGAAATCGTTTTTAGGCGGGTTGAACTCACCCCGGGGTTGATTTCACCCCGGTCCTGAGGACCGGAGTGAAATTTTTTTGGAGGATTTTTTTTGCAAATTTTTGCAGATTTTTACATGTATACACAATTTCTTTTTCACCCCGGGTTGAATCTAAAAGTTATGCATGATTAAAGGCTGTTCACGATAATTGTGCACTCTTTTTTCTTTTACCTATATAGTTTTTGAAGGAATTCTTCAATCTTTACAAATTTGATCATTAATCATTCAGTCAAAAGATATCAAACAAAGTTATAAGCTGATTGACGTCTAAAAACGTTGTTTTCTGCTGTTTTCTGATGTTTTTTGAGGTCGATCACTTATTAACTTTGTTGCATCATAACTTTACATTGAATAAATATTTTAGTGAAATTTTTTCACAGTGGTGACCTCCTAAGATCAAAGAATCTCTCCAGTGAATATGAAAGTTATAGCAATTTTCTACAAGATCTTCATTGTTTTCTTCTATATTTTCATCTTCATTTTTAGAATTTTTATATAGATTTTTTTATTTCAAATTGTTCCACCCACAAATATCTCTCTAACGATACCAAATTTATAAAGATTGAAGAATTCCTTCAAAAGTTATAGGTAAAAGAAAAAAGAGTGCACACTTATCGCGAACAGACTTTAAATTTTCACGCCGGGGTGAAAATAAGTTAAAATTTTCACCCCGGACTGAAAAAAAGGGTTTTCACCCCGCCTTTCTCCGACGTGTATCCCAAAATGATTTTCAACCCGGGGTGAATTATTTTTCCATTTCACCCCGGGGTGAATTTCACCCCGGCTACGTGTAACCACCGCCTAAGAATCGTATATTATGGTAGCAATCTTAAATTACCTTCATCGATCAAGGCACGCTGCAAATTTCTATAGTGCAGAGCCATCATGCCAGCATATTGCAATGCAGCTTCAGTCCACGAGCACTTGGTAGATATCTTGCCTGACCTCTGTGCATCTTGCTTGTCCTGCCTAATAAAAGCTTTGTATTTGGCATGGGTGGACTCAATGGCATTGCTGTAGAACAAGTTCTCATCAAGCCCAGCACTTCGCCTGATACCCGCCAAGCATCCATTTACAAAATCTCGAAGAATGTACGTTTTGAAGTAAACTTCAAACTCATTGCTGCCAGTGAGATTTGCCCATTTCTCATACACCTTGGGCATTCTGGGATAGAGATCAGGGCCATCCTCACAGTCAATCAATCCCATAATCTGTAAAAAAGTGTTTACAAATTATTAAGGTAAAATTCAATTTTTTTAGAGGGTGAATTCTTTATAGGGGGTTAAGGAAAATAATTGATTTTGATTACAGAACTTGGCAAAAGAGGCGACCCAGGAGAGTATGATTGTCCATCTTAAGGGAAATCTCTCAACCCCTTATCTTTTATCGACCCACCATTTCTGTAAAATATTGACTTAACCCCCTATCATTCATTATGCCTCTGGATGCACCTCTTAGTCAGTTTCACCTGAATTTTTGTGCTGGCCTAAGAATGTGTGGCATTTTAGATTGACAGAATAATGATAGAGCAAACAACAGCTGAACACAAAGCTCCTTTGAAATTTAACACCCTATTTTCCTCTAACACACCTCTTTGAAAAGATTGACCCAAAAGTCAACCTTTTCAAGGGGATGCTCACTATTTGATTGTTATATAATAATCCAGGTCTTTCTTGTGAATGCTCATTTCCAAAAATGTCTTCCTTAATGATTTTTTTGGCCATCCCATCAATTCTAAGATTTGTCATCTTTAAGGTTATATCATCTTCAATGTGTTTCCAGCAAAATATCAAGTTCGCAAACGGCATTTTTGTCAACATACCACTGGAGATGGCCTTCTCTCTGTCTAATCCAATGAAGAGAATTTCCCTCATGCGAGCATTCTTTTGATTCATAGTTTGGGCCAAAAATCTATGGACAGAATGATCCTCTTTCACGTGAAACACAGCTGGGCCTGGGATCCATGGCTTTTTCTTGCTGATGCAATCTTGCACTTTTCCATAATTGTAGCAAGTACTAGTTACATAAAAGGCTTCAACATTGAATGTCCTGTCTATTTGAAAGATACTGAGAATGTCAGACGGTACAGTGCACAACTCTTTAATATGATTAAGTGTTGCTTTGGAATATACAACAAATTTGATGTGTGGATCAAACTGTAAATTTGAAATCACCTCAGGATTGGACGAAACTAATGTTATCAATTCAGTGGTTTCATCAGTAGCTTTGGGTTTTCGAATCTAGAAATAGAGAAGGCATTTTGTAGAAACAGATCACTTTGTTTTAAAAAGACCCATCTGATGGGTACAGGAGCTGGGTAAAGGAGCCTTATGTACCTTAGGGTCACAAAAACATTGAAGCATCTTTGATGATACACTGTAAAAGATAAAGATTAATTTTAAAAAGCATCTTCTTTAACTTTGAGAAGGATTAGGAAATTAAAAAATGGAATAAGGTTTTCAGGTTTTGCAAAAGATTTTATGTTTTGTCTAAAACTTTTTAAGTGAAAGGCTTTGACCTATACATACTGTTTTTTGGGTGTTTCTGATTTGCTGGTTATTTCTTGGAATCTCACTGTGCGCTTTAAAATTCATGTCTCCAGCACTTTCAAAAAGATCATCTTATATTCGTGAAGGTCCCCGAGCGGTTCCAGTCACTGCATCCCTTAACTTCTGTTTTGCTGCAGTTGGGGTAAAGCTTTTCTTTGACTTTTTGGCTGAGCCGTGGGGTTTGACTGTGATTGGATGTACCTCATTTGTATACCTAAAAGTAAAATAAAGAGGAGTTTTGGCCTCGTCTTTCGAACCTGAATTATGCTAAGCAAGTGGGAAGTTTCCAGATTATCAGGCCCCAAAAGCAACATAAATTAAAAAATTCAAAAAATAAAGGAGCCATTTGCATCAAAACTTTAGTCCTCCTAAAAAGTTATTAAATGTAGATATATACAGAATCAAGTCAAACAATCAGGTGCTTGTGAAGAAATTTTGATTATATTGTTAAAGAAAATACCTGTACTCTATGAGCACCAAATCAAGAGTTTTGTCTGGATACATCTTAACGATAGTTGCATTTCGTCTGTAATCATGAGAGGCCTTGTTCCTGAAGTAGGTCTTCAATATCAAAAATTGCCCAGGCTGAAGAGTTTGACGATTCTTCTTTCTCCTATCCATGCCAGAGGTCTCTACCACATTTTGGTTTTCATCAAGTGTAATAAATGTCCCACTGTTACCACGATTTTCCCAACACCCTAAGTCATCAGCAGCCCAGTCATTGGGATTTGAAAGTTTTGAAGTGTCAACAAGAAAGGTTAAATTTCCCTGAACTTTTACAGGTTTTTGAACAGCAATTCTTTTTGATTTTCTAGATATCAACAGATCAACCAGAAACTGTGGTGAAAATTCATCATTTTGACTGTCCTTTAAAATGGGGATTTCTTTCTTATTCTTGTAGTATCTCACCTCGTCAGATGGACTCTCATATCCAGTATTAATTTCATATTCTTCATTAAAAATTGATTCATCACTACTGCTGTCAGGAATTTCCAACTTTGGTTTCAACTCATTGTTCACATTGTTCATTTCAACATGAAAATCCTCTTCCCCTGAGGATAAGGTGATTACATCTATAGGAGTTTCTCCCATTGATATGTTATTGAGAATTATAAATCACTTATGACTAAAAGATAAATTGGGAATTTATTGAAATTATTGTTTCACAGTATCTACTTTTTTTGTTGATTTAACGTCAATTTGTTTGTCAACTTTTTCAATCAACATTGAAAAGTTAAGGTACATTGTAACATCAAAGTAATCAGGCATAATTGTAATAGAACATAACCAAATGTAATTGAAATAAATCAAACCAATCAAACATAGTCAATTATCAAACGAACCAATAACTTTACTCATAGTTTCTAGAGGGGTAAAGACGACCCCTCCTCTTAACTGGGAAACCCCCTTACGAAAATGGAATTTTGAGACCCTCCTCACAAAATTTACTGATGCATTTTTACTAACACCATATTCTCTTACTGCTGTCTCTTACTGTCAAGACCCCCTTTAAGTGGGAACCCCCTCTTAAGTGGGAACCCCTGTTTTGAAAATTAGAGACCCCCCTTACCAAATTTGCTGACTTGATGCATTTTTACTAACAGCTTACAGTACTCTCGTATTGCTGTCTCTTATTGTCAAGACCCCCCTTGGGTCAGAAGACCCCCCTTAAGTGGGAATCCCCTTTACGTAAATAGAAAAAAATTAGTAACCCCTCCCCTTACCAAATTTGCTGACTTGATACTACAATTTTACCAACAACCTACCGTCAACAGCTCTAACTTGGGACAGTCTGATAAAACATGTGACAGCAATTCGGCCATCATTTTACCGAACCTCCAAAATAATTTAAATGTGAAAATACAGACAAGTCATACATTTTTTTACATTGAGATGAACATTTCAATCTATACCCATATTTGAAGGAAGACCCCCCTTACGTTAACAATACCCATTTAACTGGCAACCCCCTTTAGGAAATTCAAACTTTCACACCCCCCCCCCCCCCCCTCACTTGGGTAAGACCCAAGACCCCCTGCATTCAGGGGGGTAGAAACTATGTTACTCGAACGTAAGTCCTAACTGAATATAATCGGCTCAATTGAATTTCTGTTCGAAATTGTTTGATTGACACAGACTGGAAAAAGATGTGTTCAAAAGACTTGCTAATGCATTAACCCCTCTTTCTAGAAAAACATCCAGTTCGTGAAAGATTTTTTGAACATTGCTCCCCCTTTTAATAAAGAACTATGATAAGGGTTGATTTTTAGCCAATTCCTCCTGTAGTGTGAGGGTCGATTTTCAAGTCCTGGGCTCACTGTTTACCCAATTTTTTCACCCAAGGAAGAAGTGTCGCAACTTTCAGCCAAATCCAACCATTTTTAAGGCTGCCCCAAAAACAGACACAGAGTCACTAGTTGAAAAATTGGAAAAATCTGATTTTAACTGACTAACCACCATGCAAATCATCAGTCCCAACAAGCAAGGAGGAAAAAAACTCTAAGGAAAAAACTCTTGTATATTGATCATTCAAGCAACAAGCGCGACTCTTCCCTTCAACCACTGACCTGAATAATATACCGGGTGCGCCACAAAAAAGTTTCTCTCTTTAAAACTAATT
This sequence comes from Clytia hemisphaerica, assembly GCF_902728285.1. Lineage (NCBI taxonomy): Eukaryota > Metazoa > Cnidaria > Hydrozoa > Leptothecata > Clytiidae > Clytia > Clytia hemisphaerica. The sequence continues at coordinate 57,734 of NW_027104044.1, forward strand.
TTCTCGAAATCTAAAAGTTTTAAACGAACCATTCCTATTTCATTAGAAAGAAGAAAGATAAACTTAAATTTTGATGGGTCATTTATTAAATTCCATTCATCAGATCAAAAGTTATGCTCAATTGAATGAAAAAGTTATTTTCAGAAAGTGCTCGAAAACGTTGAAAATCGAGCTATCAAATTTTTATTTTAAAATTGGCAATCGCCATAGCCTTTACATGATTTAGAGCATTTTTCCGAAACTATACACTTAAATTTTGAAACTGAAGGGTCGAAAGGGTTTAAAATCTTCATCAGAATCATTTTAATTTACTTTTACCGAAATTTTCCTCAGATCTTTGGTTCCAGACTGGATAAAGTCGATGTAGGGCTGGGTGTACCTCAAAACCCATATCTGATGTATTTTTGCCAGATTTCTTTGCCTTTTTCGACGAATTTTCTTCCATTTGTTATAATTCAACATTCCTTTATATAACAAAAAGTCATTTAGACAGCTAATTATCATTTTTGATTACTGAAACGAAAATACTGATGCATCATGTAATTATGCTTCTGTTTAATTTGATAGGTCCATTTTTAACGTTTTTGAGCACTTTCAGAAACTAACTTTTTGATTTAATTGAGCATAACTTTTGATCTAATGAATCAAATTTAATAAATGACCCCTCAAAATTTAAGTTTATCTTTCTTCTTTCCGATGAAATGAGAATGGTTCTTTTAAAAATGTTATATTTCGAGAAAATTAGTTTTAAAGAGAGAAACTTTTTTGTGGCGCACCCGGTATAGAAAATAAATTATGCCATGCGGGAATGATGTAACTCTAGCAATACGCCACGTGATAAAATCAACACCATGTGATTAATCTTCAGAAAAATGGTCTGTTTTAATCACATGACTATCTATTCTCACGTGATAAAACACGGCACTTTCTTTCTGAAAACAAATTCGCGAGCCTGTTAAAAAATCGCATCTTTTTGGGGCAAGATACAGGCTATTTTCAAGTTGGTCAGTAGAATAAAACAAAACAAGTCTGTATTTAACCCTCGGAAATCATTTTTACGCGGGAATTACGAGCCATCCAAAAGTCAGACAAATACTTCCAAGAAGAAAGAATTTTGCTCAAAAAAGTTAGTGAATTTTTTTATCAGCCTTGGAATGTGGATTTATGATGATTCCCAACCATCCTGAATAAATTTTAATCAACCTGTGACCTGTAACCTGCGACCTGTAACCTGCGGTTTACACAAACCGTAGTATTTTGGTTGCTAGAAATAATGTGATCCAAACTGTTCAAGAATTTATGGATACAAATTTGCATCCTAAAAAGAGAAACATTTTGGATCCTGATAAGCCTGAGTATATTGAAATTGGATCTATTGATACAATTTTGAAGTCTTTAGGGTTAAATTATGAAACGTATGAATATTACTTATCAATCTCATCAGACAAAGATCAACATTTGTTTCTAAAACGTGACCCATATTCTTGTTTTGTCAACAATTATTTTGCAGAAGGCCTCCTAGCATGGGAGGCCAATATCGATATCCAACCAGTGTTCAATGCATACAAGGCAGTTACATACATGTGTGCCTATTTTTCAAAAAGTGAAGATAAGTGTTCAACTGCAAAGCAAGAAGCATTGAAGCAGGCCAAAGATTCAAATGACAGTCAGTTTGAGAAAATGTCTAAAATTGCCAAAATTTACAACTCTAATAGAGAATGCTCAATCCAGGAAGTAGTTTACTTAACAATGCCTGAACTGTGGCTTAGAAAATGCTTTCCTGCTATTTCATTCGTAAACACTAACTTACCTGATCAAAGGTACAGAATTTTCAAGTCAAAAGAAGAAATTGAGGAATTGGCTGAGGATTCTGATGATCTTTTCAAACGAAATATGTTAAACAGATATATTGACCGCCCAAACACAGGACAATTTAATACTATGTGTTTTGCCACATTCTGTGCAAACTATACATTAGACACAAGAAAAAATACAAATGATGAAAATTACTGTACTAGATGTGCAGTGAATCATGAAGAACCCCAAACACTTCCAAAATCAGCCAAATTACTCAACAGCAAGGAAAAACTCAAGCTTCGTAAAGTTCCAAAAGTTTTGAGGTACTACACTCCTAACAAAAACAATCACCCAGAAAAATTTTCCCACCATATTCTAATGTTGCTTTACCCATTTAGATCGGAAGAAAATGATTTGAAACTTGATGGCTCATATGTACTAAAGCTCAATTTAGACGAAGTCAATGCAGTTGTGAACGAGAATAAGCAAATTTTTGAACCTGATGGTCATCTTGTTGATTTAGTACTTCAAAACTATCAAGATGCCTTTGCTCGACAAGAAAATGATGAAGTGCAAGACCTAATAAGTAACTCATCAGACAGTGAAAATGATGATGAAAGTCATGATGTCGAACAAAATTTAGCACAATTTACTCAAACAGTTCATTGCTTGCAAACTGATGACCAAATCAATACCCATATAAGATCTTTAAATTCTAAGCAAAGAGATATTTTTGATATAGTACAAAATTGGGGATAAATGTATGTGCAAAGTTCCAAGTCAAATAATCCTATACTACTAGAACCATTGAGAATATTTTTAACAGGTGGTGCGGGCGTAGGAAAATCTCACTTAATTAAATGTGTTTACAATTGTTTGTCAAAAGTCCTAGCATATAAAAGTGATGAGCTAGAGAAGCCACGTATTATTAAATTGGCCCCAACTGGTATAGCAGCTATCAATATATCTGGCACCACAGTACACACAGCATTGAGTATTCCAGTTGGAAAATTCAGAAATATGGCTGACAAACAAAGGACTGCAATTGGAAATAAATTACATCATGTAAAGTTGATAATAATTGATGAAATGTCTATGATTTCGTCGCAACAGCTTTTGAACATCCATACAAGATTGTGTGAAATTTTTGGTGTAAATGACAACACACCATTTGCAGGGAAAAGTATCATTGTTTGTGGAGACCTCTTTCAATTACCTCCAATTTTTTAAAGTTCAGTATTTTCAACTGAGGGGCCTATTATTGGTGCATGCAAATTATGGCACCTATTCAAACTAGCTGAATTAGATGAGATTATGCGTCAAAAGGATGACTCTGACTTCATTGATCTCTTGAACAATGTAAGAGTAGGTGAATTGAATAGTAATGATGAAAGTATGATTAAATCTAGACTGATAACACGAGAACACCCTGATTATCCAATAATAGAATCATAATAATAGAATCTTATTCATCACACATCTGATGATCGTCTATAAGGCGTGAAACAAGCTGTAATGTTGTTTTGATTTTTTGAAGAAATGTGCATTTCAAATTAATTCAGCTCTACCTTGGTATAGAGCACTTTGTCATTCACAGATTATTGATGTTATCAATAATAGAATCATTGCATTTGTTTGCAGAAAATGCTTCAGTTAATCTTCACAATACTCAAAGATTAGATACTCTGCCCTCGGAAACAATAAATGTCGAAGCTATGGACATTTATCCATTTTACTGAATCTCAAATGACCAAGGTTAAGAACCTGCAACTTAACGATACAGGTGGCTTATCAGTTCTATTTGATTTGAAAATAGGGGCAAGAGTAATGCTAAATAGTAATATTAATTGAGAGGATAGGTTGATCAATGATCAACTTGGAACCGTCACTGACGTAAAATTCAGAAACAATAAAGCAGAGCTAATTTATGTTAAACTAGACGATAAGACGGCTGGAATAAAAGCTCAAAGTAAAGACCAATATGCTAAGGCCACTGAAACTGTTCCCATTGAAAAGAGTGAGGTAAATTTTCCCTTTGACAAAAAAACCCATACACTTCACCTATCATTTCTCGGACACAATTTCCTCTTAAGCTAGCTTATGCTTGTACAGTGCACAAAGTTCAAGGATTGACTTTGGATTCAGTAGTCGTTAGTTTTGACCTTGCAAGGCAAAGAAAGTTCAATGCTGGTCAAATGTATGTTGCAATGAGCAGAGTGAAAAATTTAAATGGTTTGTACTTTACTGGTCAATATCGACGTAGTGCTTTTGTCTGTAGTGATAAAGTTAGTGAAGAATACACACGATTGCGTCAGAAAAAGGTTGAAAGAGTTGCAGATATTATGAGGTGCAGTTCTAATTTAAATTTTTGCCTATTAAATGTAAGATCTTTAAAACGACATGCAGTTGATATTCAAAAGGACAGATTTTTGTATGAAAATGATTTGTGATATGTCTGACAGAGACACAGATGAGTTATGAGCATTCTGAGGCAGACAAACAAAGTATTCATGAAAAGCTTCCTTATTACATTCTTAGTCGTAATATTGACCAGCATAATTTCAACAGTGTTACTGTCTGTCATTCTCCTTATTTTATTGACATTGATGAGTATGATCATTCATCATGCTTTTCTCTTGTAAAATTTAGAAAAGCTGAATTTACTGAAAAGGAATTTTGTGTTTTGGTTCTCTATAAAAGTTCAAGAATTCAACGTGATGTGTTCTGTTACAAGGGGAGGGGGTTGGAAACTGGGGTGGTGGATGACCTCAACTTTCTGATGATTAGTTTTGAGTGGTCAAAATTGCAGGACGTAAAAAAAATTATCTCAAATAAAAAGGGTATAGTATCCCTTTTCTCCTATAGCAAATTCTACCTAACTTAAAAATTAATCAGCAGGAAATTAGCCAACGATTCAGAAACATTTGCTCATGTTGTCATAGGTGCTTCTTTATGAACAGTTTGAATTGATCAAAGGAAATTTTTTGTGATAGACTGAGTAAACTAGGAATACTCTTTAAAGCAATGATGTTATCGAAAATCTGTTAATATGATATCAGTACAGGTTTGATTCTGGATAAAATGAACTTTGTAATTAAGGATTGAAGCTTAACTCTGTTGGAAATATGCAATTAAGGTCATCCCACCACCCCGTCCATTCTTATGTAAGTTTTCTGACGTTTAAAGACTATTCTTAAAAGACATTTATTCCTTGGGGAGGCTTTTTTTCTGCATTAACCAAAAGGAGGGCTCTGTTGAATTTGACATTTGCAGATGAAGTTGGGGAGGGTGTGAGAAATGGGTCAAAAATGTGTGAGTGTCTTTTATGGATGGTCTATGGTAGAAAAAAATCTATAGACAAAGGACAATTAGACAAGATGCCTTTCATTAATTCATTTTTGATTACTATCTCGTCAGGAAACTTACTTACCTAGGGATATGGCATTTAATGTATTGTATTATTTATTCCTATTTTTTATATTTATCATTTTTCTTCTGTTTTTCATAACTATTAGATTTTTTAAAATTATTATATTCAAAACAAAGTAATATTTCTACCATATTTCCAAGTATTCGTAATTCCAAAAGTTCGATAGTACATAGTTTATAGAAAATAGTTAGCAATTTACAAATTTACAAGTATTGTGCAAATTTGGCTTTTTTCACATCCGGTGGATTTCCGGCTTCCAAAAATTTAAAATTAGTTTTTAGTGTTTCGTTTACATAAATGTCACATTTCGAGTAATCAAACCATACAAATTTTACATACCAAAACGTTTTTTTTTTCCAACAGGAACAAATCACCAGACATTTCGAAGATTGAGGATACGTACGTCGTAATATAAAAATAGGAATAAATAATACAATAAATAAAATAATACATTAAATGCCATATCCATATGTAAGTAAGTTTCCTGACGAGATAGTAATCAAAAATGAATTAATGAAAGGCATCTTTAAACTACTCTCGAGTACCTAATAGCCGTCCCCCCCCCCGATAATTAATTTTTCGAAAATTTTCCACCCAGGACATTCTTATTCCAACCCCCCCGCTTATTAATTTTTGGGAAAATGTTTTTGAAAGTTCCCTCTTTTGTCCTAATTCTGATGTATTAGCCTCCTTTTCAAAAATTTTCGACCCAGGACATTTTTATTCCAACCCCCCCCCCCCGCTTATTAAGTTTTGAGATTTTTTCCAACCCCCGCGTTTATTCCAACCCCCCCGGCTATTAGGTACCCGAGAGTAATTGTCGTTTGTCTATAGATTTTTTTCTACCATAGACCATCAATAAAAGACACTCACACATATTTGACCCGTTTCTCACACCCTCCCCAACTTCATCTGCAAATGTCAAATTCAAGAGAGCCCTCCTTTTGGTTAATGCAGAAAAAAAGAGGCTTCCTCCCCAAGGAATAAATGTCTATAAATTTGGACGGTCGGATCTTAACGAACTTTGAAAACTCGACCGTGACTTCGATCCCTCTCGGCGTGAGCTATGATTTGGATGGTCAGATCTTGAGTTAGGAACTGGTGACTGTGACTTCGATCTCTCTGGGTACGAGCTAAGCCTTGGACGGTTGGATCTTGAATAAGGAGATGGTGACCGTGTTTTAGATAGATCTCTCTCGGCGTGGGCTATCCCTTGGATGGTCGGATCTTGAGCTAGGAGATAGCGACCGGTTTTTGGACTAACCCTGGTAGGGTGGAGGTCCTATAAATTAACCTGTGTTCGTTTGTCCGTTTGTTACCAACTTTTCTCAGGATTGAATCATAGAAATATTTTGACTTTTGGTCCAAAGGTGCCAAATGGTAGTGGGCCAAAAAACGGCTAAAAAAACTTTGTGAACAATTGGATCATTTTTTTAAAAACAATTTGTTAACATTTTCAGATTAGAAATTTTCATTTCAATGTTTTTAAACTGATGAAGGTGGTCGGGTGACACCGAAACGTCTTTAATAAATTTTTGATTTTATGAAAATAAAATGAAGTTTTTCATTGATTTTTTGCATGGAAGTAGGGTACCATCATAGGTTAAAGATGGCTGTAGCAGATTTTTGCAAAATAAAATTGTCGTCTCCAAAAACACATGTTTATCTATAAGAACCACTATTAATAAGCATACATCAATGTTCTGAGCCATACCATTATTTTTATTAGTTTTTTTAAGATGAAAGTGTCACGGTGGAGGGCAAAGGTTTAAGTTTTCTAGAAGCCTTATTTATTAAGCTGTGTATTTTTCTGATAGTGGATTGTTTTTATAAAGAAAACCGTTTAATAGCTTTTTTATTTCTTTTTCAAAAGTCTTTTTCAATGGTGTTGATAGTTTCTCCCAATAGATATGCTTTCATTCATTTTTCCTTATTTTGACCAGTTATGTCTTATGTGTTTCATTGATTAGTTTGATAACCAGGTAGGTCCATAAAAGTATAACTTGTTATATCTCTCTCAGCGTGGGCTATGCCTTGGGCGGTCGGATCTTGAGCGATTTCCAGGGTATTTCTAGTGTTAAAATAAAATTACAATGAAATAACATGAAGGTAAAACGACTGGAGGGCCAGCTCATTGTTTTCATGCGCGTTGGTCGCATTCTTTTGAATCAATAGGACGATGACGTCACGAAATTGTCTAAAAAATCCCGGGTCTCAATAGCCCAATCCACATAACACATGAAAATCTCAAACGTGATACAACATTATTCAACTACCAGAGTTTTTTAAGCCATCTTTCATCTTATAAACTCAAACTTAGCTAAAAAAGCAACCACCAAGACATTTTCTTTGAAATCAACCTTAACATGGAAAAGTTCTATCAATATTGAACAAATCAGATCTTTCTCTGGATGGTTTTGATGTTTTATACACATTTGTTGTCACAAAGTTCTTCAGTCTGATATTGAAATGGAGGAATGAGAATTTGATTCACAAGCCAGAAGTTGACTTTAAAGACGGTTTGTGTAATTTACGATGCGCGATCCAACGATTCACGATGCACGATGCACGATCCATGCATATATTATGTTAATTATTCTGATTAGTAATCACATATTTTAAATCCTTCTTTTGTATTCTTGGAAAATCAATGTAAAGTATGCGTGTATATATTTTAACCTCGACAATCAAATCAAATCAAAACATAAACTTTTTTGCCCTCTTTATTAAAAAAAAAACGTTTCTCCAATTAATCCAACCAAATGCATTGGATTGAGACAAGGTTATAAACAAAGATTTACAATGTTGTGGTAAAGTAGGGGGTGCTATATCACCTATTCGACAACTCAATTGTTCGACAACTCGCTTGTTCGACAAATTTGCTAAAATGTCGGATACGTGAGTCGTCGAACAATTGAGCGCCCAGATGATAGACAGACCAGTTGTTCGACATCAAGTTGTTCGACAATCACAGTATTGTCAGACAAGTGGATGTCGCACAGTTGACCATTAACATGTTCGACTTCCATTTGTTCGACACCCACTTGTTCGACAATAGCGAAGTTAAGTACCGTTGTAAGACAGAACATTCCAATATTCGGCCAAACATTCAAATGCAAAAATTCCGAAAATGCTGCCTTACAGCCAAGATAAGCCAAGCTGGCTAATCAACTTAAATTCTGTCCCCGTGAAAAAAGCACCAAAAAATATTATTCTAATTTTTTATTACACAGTGGCAGCCTGGTGCGTCAATCAACTTTGCATTTTCCGGGCCATTTTAACGTTTGAAAGTTTGGCAAAAAATCGGAAAGTTTTGTCTAACGATGGTATCGGGAGATAACTCACGACGACGGACGAATTTTTGAAGCCTTGATTCGCGCTACGGCACTTTTCTACAGGCTAACCCGAAAGCCAGGCAGATCATTGAGTTTAAAGCCCAAAGGGCTAGAGTAGAATCGTAAAAATAACGAAATCTAATAGAAAGTCGTTTTGAGTAGTAATGCGCTATTATCTTATTTCAAAATGCCGTGAATTTTGAAAAGTTTTGTCTTGAGGGGTTTTATTTACAACGACCTATACTCAGTTGACCTTTCCCACAATACAAATTCAGCGAGTGACGAAGTTTTTCCCGACGAATTTTTAAATTCACTTGGCTCGAAAGATTTTTAACTGTCACAGCTGTGCCTTCGATACTTCAATATATAATCGTTTAGTTACCGTTACGGATGCCTCATTTTCACAAATATTTTGTCAAATTAGAGGCTTTTGTCTAAGCGAAATATTTAGGTAAGATCTGATCCTTTTTCATGCGTAAGCAACGCACCTAACCGGCGTTTGCGACGACGAGAACCGCACGATACTGAATACAATATGGGATATATTTTTCGAGTTCTGATTCTCTAAATCACAGAGGCAAAATTCCGTTATTTTCGGGTGTTTCCGATAGAGAAAAATGGCGTAACATGACGTAACTTGCATATCAAGAAAATGTTAGTGACAACTAATGGTTGTCGAACAAGTGGGCGCTTAGATGTTCGACACCTCACCTCTTCGACAAATGAACAATGTGTCGGACTTGTAAACGTCGAACATGTTGTCTGTCGAATATGTGAGCGCTCACCAGTTCGACAGAATAGTTGTTAGACAATTGTCGACCAAATGTACTGACGAACAACTACATCGTCGAACTATTGATATTTTCCCAAGTAGGGAAGACGTTTTTTAATGAAGAGCGCATGTATAAACTCACCTTTTTTGAGAAAGATCAAATGAATTAACTTGATCATCAAACAAAGAAAAATATCAAATAAATAAAAGCACCAGTTGCAATTCAGTTGGTGAAAGGCCTATATAAGAACATGCCAAAAGTAATGTAGCCAATGATTCCTTATTTACCTTATTCACTGTTCTTAAAAAAAAAAAACAGTAAAAAAATGAGTTTGTGTTTTAATAAATTTTTCGCGCCAAAACTTTTCTATGACGTCAAGGCTTTTTCTTTCATTTAAAAAACGAGTGAGGCATGCGGTGAATATTTTCTTTCTCTCGCTATAAATTTTTGGTTTTTCTACACAGAAGATATAAGTTATTTTAATCATTCAGATTATGATAAATTATTTCCCCATCTTTTTTTAATTTTTTTTCGTTATTGTTATATGATGTTTGTAGCTAGCATTATGAAAACTTATTCGTGCATGATTAGAATAATTAACATAATATGCATGGATCGTGCATCGTGAAGCGTTGGATCGCGCATCGTAAATTACACAAACCGCTTTAAAGAAGTCAAAATATCAACTGAAGAGGAAAGGGTCTTGCGGTATGTGAGTGGATATATACCTTTTCCCTTAAAAACAATTCTCCAGACTGAAGCAGTCCAAGCTGAAAGGTGCTGTATTGCAACTAATCAGCTTATGGTGCATTGCTGATGAAGAGGAAGATAAAAATAATTTATTTGACTATACACTATCTTGGACAAACAGAATAAACCGCGGAAATTTAATGATTGTTAAAGAATCATTCTATATCTTTATCTAGCGCATTGAAATGACGGTGCGAGGTGTGTTAAATCAAACTTAGATCAAGACTTACAATGGTGAAGATCTAAGAGATCTTCTTCTTGAGAAGTTGTGAAAGATTACTTTGATTGAAAGCTCCTGGGCTGCTTTGAGTAGAATGCTGGTATTAGAGCATTTGAAGTTAACATTGAAACTCATTATTTTGAAAAAATGAGTTGAATTACGTATCAGATCTTTCGTTACTGCATGGATTCAAGCAGCCAAACTGAAAGAAACTGAAACGAAACTCTCAAACAAAGCTGAAGTTAGACTAAGAAAAGGTCTCAGTACCTAGTAAAATATATTAGTTTCATTTTCTTGTATAAATATAGTTCATGATTTTCTTGTGTTTGCACCCTGAAGTAGATTGTTGTCACCAGGGCTTATCTTATATTCAAAAAGTTCAGGCTTACCTGTATTTCCTGTGTTCACACCGCTGAGTTTACCCATTTTTTTATAGAGAACCCAGATTTTGGGCTAAGGACTTGGAGTTGCTTAGCAGTAAAATAAATTTTTGGGAACTTTCTATTCTATTGCCACCCGTAATGATATATCCTGATTTTTTATTATTGGATTAAGGATCACTAGCCGTATGCACAGCGTCGCACGCTGCGTATCCCAATCCAGTGAATCACTATACATCTAAAAAATTCTAACGGAAGAAAGATAACCGCCAATTGATGATTTGATTTTGATTTTAGGAAATAAAGGAGAAAAAAGATAACATTGCATTGCAATTTTTAACCACAATTAAATAAATTGCTTAGCAAAAGTATATTTTAGATCTTCTTAGCCATCGTGGCTGGCCATCGTGGTTGGACATTCGAGGGTGACTTTGAAAGACTTTGAAAAGTTTTGAAAGTGATAGGGAGACGCTATTGTAAACAGAAAGTTTTAAAGAGCATCTGAATAAGAATTCTTTAAAATGACAAAAAAATTTGGGAAAAAGGTTGATTTTAACCCATCAAGCTCCAAAATTGGTGAATAGAAAATAGTATTTTGGGGTCTCAAAGTCAGTCTAGTTGCTTAAGGTGCAAAAAGATTATGGTTAAACGCCATGAAGAGGAGGCTTTGTAGAGCTTTGTTAGATTTTCGAAAACCTTTTACAAAACTTTGTAAACACACACGTTTAAGCGTATTAATATATAGATTGTTTTACACATTTAAATTATCTATAAACCTTTTTCTTTACAAGATATTTTTTTGGCCAATTTCAGAGCTTTGGCAAGTTGGTTACTTTTAGGAATTATGTATATCAATTATGTGTGTAAAATTGTTTTAACCAACTGATATGTTTTTTGATGAATGAATCTTAAATCATGACTTAATTACCCTTAATGACGAAAAAGAACAAAATCAAGAGGTAATAAAAGGTTATTGAATCTTAAAGAAAGAAAAAACTTCATGATTTGATTTATGAACTGAACCCCGGGGGGGGGGGCAGTGGCGGCCTGGCAGGGGGTGCAGGGTGTGCAGTGCACCATCCAGAAAGATCTGAGAGGGGCGCCAAAAGAGCTTCCAAGGGGGCGCCAAAATTTTGTTCATGTTTAATTGGGCAATTTCGCGCCCTTCGACACGTTTATCTTATAGCGCCTTTTATGAGTACAATGTTAATTTTTTTCCCCTGCGGCGCTCTATTTTACCCTTTTACATCCTTTCTCTTCAATATTTTCAAAACTTCTATCAATATTGAATCAGAAGTAGTTGAGAAGTGTTGTGTATCCACCAAGGGTTAAAGAGAATGCTTACCCCCAAATTGAGAGATTGCCAAAATGATCAAAACTTGTTAATTTTCGCTGTGGTTTTTGTGGTCTTATACTGACTAACTTTCTCCGTTTTAGAAGACCTTTTAGGCTGTTTGACCTTTCTTACATCAAATTTTTTTGCCTGCGGCGCCAAAAATATAAAGAAACCTTCCTCCCAACTTCAGAATTTTTGGGGCCTCTTTCAGCTATTGACCTTTAATGGAGAGTAAACCCAAAGTTAGAGCATCTCGCGTTACAAAGATAATCCAACTGTCTCCAGTCCAAGAGAAAGTAGTCATGTTCAATGTTTTTGAATTTTGTGTACTGGTAAGGAGAAAAAGTTAAGATAGTTTATAATATTTCACTTAATGATGGAGGGCGCAAATAAGGACAAAGATACCAGGGGCGCCAATTTTATAGTTTGCACCACCAAGAAATTTAAGCCAGGCCGCTACTGGGGGGGGCACTGGCTTTGCGGACTGACGGTATGTGCGGGCCGAAAATTGGCTTTTAAAATTGCACCCTTACAGTGCAGCAAAATTCGATGAAAATCATACCCTTAGAGTGCATCTTCCCCCAAATTTTCAATCCTTTTCGTGCAAAAAATGGTCAAAATTATAGCATTTTTGGGCAAAATATCTAGATTTTTCAAGAATTTTCTGAAATTTCTACCCTTACATTGCATCTTTAGTTTTTCCGACCCTTACAGTGCATTTTAAACATCTTGGAAAAGGTACCCTTAGGGCCCGCACATACCCGTCAGTCATTTTGCCCAGCTGCCCCCCCCCCCCGGGGAACTGAACACATAAATGTAACCAAATTAATGTCTTTAACAGTCTTTAACAAATGGAATTGTGAAAAAGTTGCAATTCTTGCATGACGTTCATTTATTACAGACTACTTTTAGGGTTTCCACCCTGGGGTGGGGGGCGTACGAGGGTTGCCAACACTGAAATACCGACAGATTTTTCTTAAATCACCGTAATACCGACAAAATTTTCCTAAAACACCGACACCGACGTCTTTTAGAGCAAGCTTAAGATTTTTATTCTTAGTACGAATGCTCAATTTCACGAGCGTAGTAGTGCACTAGTTCAGTTTTTCTTGGAGAAAACTATCGCCGATTCAAGGGTTTCAAATCTTTAAAGCTCAGTTTTTCAACGACTAGTGGATAAACAAATCCAGAATTTTTAGGGAGCAAGAACGAAATTTACACGAAGAGATGATACACAGTTTTCATCGGTGAGGAAACTTCTTCGAAAAAATATATAATTTTGATAAAGAAATTTAAGTAATAAACATAGGAAATACACAAAGGGGTCATGGTAAAAAAATATGGTTTTGAAAGAAATATATTTTAAGCAGATAAATAAATAAATAAATAACAATTCTTAATTTTTTAGGAATCAAGCAACAGAAGCGAATTCAGATGAAGACCACATCCTCAACTATCAAGAAGCTTTATTCACAATCAACCTGATACTCAGAAATATTCACGATGCCATCAGGGAGGGTGATGGAGAGCGGCCCTTGAATCTTATAAATTGTTTTGTTATAATTTCAAAGCTACGAGCATCATAATATGGTCTAGCCATCTTGAAGCTACTTATCACAATCGAAAGAAAACCTGACAAAGCATTCAAATTGATTTGGGGCCGATTCGTCAACACCCACGGATATCGTGGAAGAAATATATCACGTGACCTCCACCTAGAGCATTTAAATAGGTTTCTAAAGGGGCTTATCAAACCTTTACAAAATAATGTGAACAAGAAAAATGCCAAAAGAGTCGCATTGACTATAAAAAACCTACAAAAAATTGTAAAAAATTTTGAAAAACATTTACAATAAAGGAAAGTAAAAGTTCTAAGCGAGCACAGTCATCTGTCAACGATATTAAAAAACTAACACTTGCGTATCAAGAAGCAGACACTTTTAAGGAAGAAGCTGGTAGGGAGTACGAGTCCTTTGGTAAGTTTAACAAAAAAATCTTATCAAATCTTAACGATAATTTCATGACTTGGGTTGCAAGAAAACGACGTGAATTCAAAGACAATATTTTTGTATTTGATGATGAAGAAGATGAGACTAACGAGGACAGCGAAAATGAGGAAAATGACGACTCTGATTTTGAGACCGACGACTCTGATATTGAGACCGACGACTCTGATATTGAGACCGACGACTCTGACTCGACTGACGACGAAGCACCTGATTCGAATCGTCTTTTATCATTATGTGACAATTTGTTAGGAGAAATAGGAAAACTAAAGAAAACATAAGGTTATCTTATTTTTTGTAAATAAATTTTGTAAAATGTTCATTGTCTTAGATTTTTATCATGAAAAAAAAATCACTTAAAAAAATTAAAAAACAAAATCACAACAGCATTGGTCCTTATTTTTTGGTATACTGTATTAAAATAAAATAACATTTAAAAAAATATGTAAAATCCTAACTCCTAATCTTCATCAGTGCTACAATCAGTAAAAAGGGCTGAAGCAAGTGAATCTTGATCTGAAAAATAATTCACAGTATCTAGGACCATGTTTTCTATGGGCTTATTTTCAATATCCAGTGTCATATCATTAAAAACCAAGTTCACAATTTGAAGTATTTTGTTAGCAGCTTTGTCATTCACAATACATAGTTTTTGGACCAGAAAGGTTTTTGAGTCAATTCTTTCCAGATTCTTAGCAATTTTGCTAATCATTTCAGGTGTTAGCCCAGCAGCAATGGCAGGCGGTATACATAGTCCAATCGAAACACTTTCGACATAACCTTCCAATAACTCTCTTACCATTTGTCTTTGTTCAGTTGAAACAACACGAAACAATTGAATCTCTTCTTGTGGGGTAGTTTTCGGATCACCTTTAACCTGAAGGAAAATAAGTGAGCCTCTTTAAAATATAAACAACTCTATTCATTTTTCGCTTCATAGCTCGTCCACACTTCTAGTCTTTCAAATTTATTAGGTTCGAATGTTTGTTAAACTATAGAGCTTTATCTTTGTTTAATGAGAAAATTAAAAACCTGTTTTCACAAGAACCTATTATAAAGATTCTGAACCTATTATAAAGATTCTATTACGTAACAATTATGAAGTAGAATAAATAAAAAATACCTCATAATCATATGTAGGACATTCCTCACAATCACAAGTAATGGAACAATTCGAACAGCAGTTGTGTTTTGGTTCGAGGGGTGGGATTGTTTTATTGTTTTCATTGAACTCCGAAAACAGAGATGACCGGAGACAAAGTTGGGATTTCATACCCATATAGTCCTTCATTTTCTGGGAAATGTGACGTTTTGAATTTGCATACTGGTATAAAATGGTATGGCATTGTTTATCTGTATTTCTGCCTGCACGACCAATTTGTTGACAGTAGTCAGTAGTGTCAAATGATGGTCCATAATGAATGACATACCGGACATTCTTCATATTGACACCACACTCAAGGGCACTTGTGCAGATGAAAATTCTAGCCACAGAATTTTCATTTTGAAATGACTCTTGTACAACATTTTTGCAGGAAGGAGATGTTTCTGCATGGAACATTTGAATTATCTCGTCAGGTGAATTGGTATGGTCTTTGAATAAAGATACCAAGGCAGAAGTAAAAACCTTTCCTGACAAAGTAACTGAGCGACAGTAAATAAGCACTTTGAAGTCTGTTTCAAGATTTATTAACCACCGCAAATGAACCATAGTTGTCTTGACTTTTGATATTGACAATATTAAGTTTTATATTTGGTCGGTCACTGCAGGTCGATATAATTTTATTGACGTTCTTGGACAGCTCACAACTGCTCATGGTGAGGTTGGTTAAGTCTGCATTTACAGTTGCACTGACAGCAAGCAAGCACAGGAAGGTTTGCGTCGACAAAATGATCTCAGCTCACATATACGGGAGAATGATTCTCGAAACGCATTTTCATTGTTTGAAGCTTCTCCCCTGAAACGTAAGAAAGTATTAAATCGTCAAACATCAGATCCTTGAGAGACTACTGGTGCAGTAGAAATTTTTATTAAGTGTGCCTTCTTTTAATCGAATAATCAAAAAGCCAAAGGTTTTCATTATACTGATCTGTAACCAAATATTCAAACGCCAGATTTTGAAAAAGGACCTTACGTGGGATAAACTTTGGTTTTTTTTTTATAAGAGGTTTTTACTAGGTACTTTTCAATCAACAAGGGGTTTAAGTTTTGATATTATATTATATATATCCAAGATTAAGAAATTTTAAATGGAAAATTCTGATTTTTCAGCCCAAAAACTGGAATTGCATCAGAAATCCTGGACTTTTGAAATACTTCTTTGAGTTGGAAAATCTGTGTCATCCACAGGGGGTAAAGGATGATAAAACTGGAATTGCCCAAGACAAAAAAAAAAAGTCAATAAAAAAAACGGAAAGAACAACAAAAGAGGGGAAGCATACCATTTAACTTTATGAACTTCATCCACAACCAAACACATCAGGTTCTTCTTTGCAAAGGTTGATTTCAAAAACTTTTGAGCAGAGCTATTATGATTCAGCCAAATTTCAGGAGTACCGAAGATGATATTGTACTGCTTTAGGGCTTCTGATTGGTATTCTTGGGCAGCATAGGGTTTGAGATTCAGTGGTGACTGATTAGCTTCATAGATCTGATCTTTGATTAAAGCTACCAAAGGTGAAATCACGATCACCAGAGGAGATGCTGCCAAATGTAATTCTTTAGCCAAATTTGGTATAATCTGGTAAATCAAACTTTTACCAAATCCAGTTGGAAAAACACACAAAGTATCCTTCCCACGAACAATATTGTATACAGCATCAACTGTTTTTCTTTTATTTCATATTGAAAACCATCCATTAATTTGTCAACTGCAGTTCTGATATCTTTCTTTTTGAAATTTCCCATGTCTGATTACTCTCTCCTTCTCGCCTAGACTGATTCTTGTCATAATTATGGCGCTCTCAAATCATAACAAAGCCGCGGTTACTTTAACTAAGATTAAATTTTCGGCTTTCTCGATATTTCCCTTCCGGGCAAGAAGGCCACGGCTATTGCGAAACTTTTAAAAATTTTTGAAAGTTGGCGCATGCGTCGACCATATCTGGCCGGAGGGTTCCCTCTGACGTTCTATCGCAGCGCTATCAATCAAATCAAAAAAGCGAAGATAGTATACGGCAGACTTTCTGACTA